>NC_136594.1:4393261-4505761 GCF_910589615.1 Taurulus bubalis | reverse complement strand
GCGTTGACATACTATTTGTGTATTTGGTTGTCTGACTGCACTCTTTGTGTGTCACGGTTCAGCGCCACACTTTTCTTTAAGTTATTTTCATCCTGTCTGCCTGTCTGTTTACTAACTGTCCTGTCATTTCAGATCCTGCTGCACGCCCCCTTCATCAGTCACTCCCTCCTCGTCAGCCCTCATTCCTTGCACCTGGTCCATCCCTGTCTCACCTGTAGCACATTCCCTCATTAGTCTTCACTACTTAGGTCCCCTCACTTGCACTTGTCCCCTGCCAGATTGTCTTGTGTTTTTGAACCTAGCTCTCCAGCGTTCCTTGTGTGTAACCTGTAGTTACCTGTTGAGTAAAGGAATCATGTTCTGTACCTCTGCCTTCCTGAGTTGTGCTTTTGGGTCCTTGGGTTATCGGGCCGTTACATTACAATCTGGCCAATTATGGACCCAGCACAACCTTCTGCAGCAAGCCGGTTCGAGAGGATCGAGAATGCCCTCCAGCAGCACGAGGCGCAGATGGTCCGCTTCGCTGCGGAGACACGGCGTTTGCAGCAGTCCAGGAGCAGGCTATGACGGCGATGACCACCCAGATGCTACAACTGACGACGGTCCTGACCCAGCTGGTAGCCGCTGCGCCGTCTCCTGCCTCTCCACCTCCGGCCTCTCCACCTCCGGTCTCACCGGCGCTTGTGCCAACACACGAGCCTCGTGTGGGTACCCCGGAGCGCTACGCTGGAGAACCTGAGGGCTGCAACCCATACATCACGAACTGCTCCATCCTGTTCTCTCTGCAGCCCCACACCTTCGCCTCGGAGGAGGCTAAGGTAGCCTTCACCGTCAACCACCTGACTGACAGAGCGCGACTGTGGGGTACCGCTGAATGGGAGAGACGCACGCCGGCCTGCTCTTCGTTCCTGTTTTCTGCAGAGCTTCGTAAGGTTTTCGGGGCGGTTTCCAAGGGCCCAGATCCAAGCAGGGGACTAGCGGAGCTGCGTCAGGGAGACCGGACTGTGGTGGATTATGCCTTGGAGTTTCGAACAAGAGCACGCCTTAGCGACTGGAACGAGGCAGCAAAGTGCGAGGTGTTCTTGACTGGGCTAGCGGAGTATGTTAAAGATGAACTGATCTCTTTTGATTTGCCTGCCAGTTTGGATGGCTTAATAGAATTGACTTCCCGAGTGGACAGACGCATCCAGGCAAGGCGACAGGAGCGACGCAAGGGGGAGACAGATCGCCGCGCTTTCAACCAACGTCGAGCTCCCCCGGCAGCCACCAGCTTCACCTCGGCCTCTCAACCAGTGGAGGTTGAATCCATGGAGTTAGGGCGCACCAGTCTCACCCGCGAGGAGCGGGAGCGCCGTCGCCGGGGAGGTCTTTGCCTGTACTGTGGCCAGGCTGGTCACTTCGTATCCCGGTGCCCAGTAAAAGACATGGCTCGTCCGTAACAGGGGAGGTACTGGTAAGCCGAACCACAAGACTCTCTCCCAACCAAAGACCCCTTTTCCACGCTCAGCTGCTACTCGTGAACGGATCACAGACCCTAGCGACGTTCATTGACTCTGGTGCTGATGATAGCTGCATTGACGAGGACCTAGTCCGTCAGCTGGGTATCGAGCGGGTACCGCTGCCATGCCCTGTTCCTGCTAACGCTCTGGACGGCCACCTACTGGGGACAGTGACTCACCAGACCGCACCAGTTCGTATGCTCCTGTCGGGTAACCACCTGGAGACCATTCGGTTTCTTATCCTGCGGTCACCCCAGCATCAACTAATCCTGGGACACCCCTTACTCCGCCGCCATAACCCCCACATCGACTGGGCCACAGGGGCCATCAGGGAGTGGAGTGCATCATGCCATCTGATCTGCCTGAAACAAGCTGCTGCAGTTCCGCAGTCAGCTTGCCCCAGCTCTGCGTCGGACCTGTCAGGAGTGCCTACGGAGTGCCATGACTTTCGGGAGGTATTCAGTAAGGTCAAGGCCGCATCCCTGCCCCCACATCGTCCCTACGACTGCTGCATTAACCTGCAACCAGGCACCCCCCCCCAGGGGTAGGGAAGAAGGACAAGTCACTTAGGCCATGCATGGACTACAGGGGCCTCAATGACATTACCATCAAGAACCGCTACCCACTCCCACTCATCTCTTCTGCCTTTGAGTTGCTGCGAGGGGCTACCATCTTCACCAAGTTAGACCTTGGTGAAGATAACGTAACGCCTATCATTTGGTCCGGATCCGAGAGGGGGACGAGTGGAAGACAGCTTTCAACACCCCCACTGGACATTATGAGTACCTGGTGATGCCCTTCGGTCTGACTAATGCCCCAGCCGTCTTCCAGGCACTGGTGAACGATGTGCTGAGAGACATGCTGAACAAGCAGGTATTTGTCTACCTTGATGACATTCTCATTTTCTCGAGGTCCCGAGAGGAGCACATCCACCATGTTCAATCGGTCCTCCAACGCCTCCTGAGGAATTCCCTGTTGTGAAGGCAGAGAAGTGCAAGTTTCACACCTCTTCTGTCTCCTTTCTGGGCTACATCGTGGGACAGGGGATCATGCAGATGGACCCTGCCAAGGTGTCGGCGGTGACCATCCCTGACTCGTGTAAGCAGCTGCAACGATTCCTGGGGTTCGCCAATTTCTATCGGCGGTTTATCTGCAGCTATAGCACCGTGGCTGCCCCACTCACGGCACTTGCCTCATCTAGAGTGCAGTTTCGGTGGTCACCTTCGGCTGAGGAGGCCTTCCAGAACCTGAAGGCCCGGTTTACGTCGGCCCCCATCCTGCAAGTCCCCGACCCAGAGAGACAGTTTGTGGTGGAGGTGGACTCCTCCGATGTAGGGGTGGGGGCCATCCTGTCCCAGCGGTCTGCCAGTGACCAGAAGCTCCACCCATGCGCCTTCTTTTCCAGGCAGCTCTCACTGGCAGAGAGGAACTATGACATATGGAACCGAGAGCTGCTTGCCGTTAAGCTGGCTCTTGAGGAGTGGCGTCACTGGCTTGAGGGGACCAGTCTGCCATTTTTGTGTTGGACTGATCACAAGAACCTTGAGTACATTCAGTCCGCTAGGAGACTGAACTCTCGGCAAGCCAGATGGTCTCTGTTTTTTACCCGGTTTAACTTTTCCCTCTGTTACCGGCCCGTAACGTCAAGCCGGACGCCCTGTCACGCCAGTTTGTGGACAAGGGGGATTCCACCCGTTGCACTGACAAGATCCTGTCTGCCCCTGTTCTGGTTGCCTCTATCACCTGGGAGGTAGAGGAGAGAGTCAAGGCTGCCCTGGAGGCCCAGCCCGGGCCGAGCTCCTGTCCCCCTGACCGCCTGTTCGTTCCCCAGACCCTGAGGTCCGAGGTCCTCCATTGGGCCCATAGCTCCAAGCTCACTTGCCATCCTGGGAGCCAGCGTATTAAGGATGCCTTGCAGCAGAGGTTCTGGTGGGCTACTCTGGAGAAGGACACCCGGGAATTCGTCAACGCCTGCCCTGTCTGCAACCGGCACAAACCTTCCCACCAGGCTCCCGCTGGTTTCCTGCAACCTCTGTCTGTGCCTCATCGGCCCTGGTCTCACATCTCCCTGGACTTTATAACCAGTCTCCCGCTGTCCAACAAGCCATCCTAACGGTGGTAGATCGGTTCAGCAAGATGGCCCACTTTGTCCCCCTGCCCAAGCTCCCCTCGGCCAAGGAGACTGCTGAACTGGTTCTGCTGCATGTCTTCCGGCTTCACGGTCTTCCCACGGATGTAGTCTCCGACCGGGGTCCTCAGTTCACGTCAGTCTTCTGGAGGGAGTTCTGCACGCTAATCGGGGCCACAGCCAGCCTGTCATCGGGATTCCACCCACAGTCTAATGGCCAGACTGAGCGCAAGAACCAGGAGATGGAGACAGCTCTACGGTGCTTGGTCTCCGAAACTCCAGCATCCTGGTCCCAGCAGCTCCTGTGGGTGGAGTATGCTCACAACACCCTGACCAGCTCTGCCACTGGAATGTCCCCGTTCCACTGTGCCTACGAGTTTCAACCTCCATTTTCTCAGCCCTGGAGAAGGAGGTTTCCTGCCCCTCGGTCCAGGCTTTCGTCCACCGCTACCACCGTATCTGGGCCAAGGCCAGAGTTGCGCTCCTCAGCTCAGCCAACCGTTACTCCGCAGCGGCCAAAAGGCGCCGCTCCAAGGCCCCCACCTACCAGGTTGGCCAGAAGGTGTGGCTGTCGACCAGGGACCTACCCTTGCGAGTGGAGGCAAAGAAGTTGGCACCCAGGTTCATCGGACCATTCGAGGTCCTGAAGGTCATCAATCCTGCAGCGATGAGGCTCAAGCTGCCCCGGGCCATGCGGGTCCATCCGTCATTCCGCATCTCCAGAGTCAAGCCGGTTTGGGAGTGTCCACTGGTCCCTGCAGTACAGCCTCCACCGCCACCGCGGTTCATCGATGGAGGTCTTACCTACACGGTTCGTCGCCTACTTTGTTCCCGCCGTCGTGGGAGAGGGTTACAATACCTGGTGGACTGGGAGGGCTACGGCCCAGAGGAGAGATGCTGGGTCCCGGCCCGACACATTCTGGATGCCCCTCTCATAAGAGAGTTTCACTGCAGCCACCCTGACCAGCCCTCCAAGGGTCCTGTGCCCACGGGGGCTACCCAGCCGAACTCTGCTCCCTCTCTTCTGTCGGCAGCGTCAGACATCGAGGAGGAGCCGTCCTCCGACCAGGACAATTCACCCGCCGATGAGGAGAGGGCGGAGATGTCGGAGGAGTATTAGTCCTCCCTCAGATCCCCTTCGCCAGCGTGGCGATGGCTTTGGGACGTCAGGAGCCGTCCCTTAGAGGGGGGATTCTGTCGGTTCAGCGCCAAACTTTTCTTTAAGTTATTTTCTGCCTGTCTGTTTACTAACTGTCCTGTCATTTCAGATCCTGCTGCACGCCCCCCTCATCAGTCACTCCCTCCTCGTCAGCCCTCATTCCTTGCACCTGGTCCATCCCTGTCTCACCTGTGGCACATTCCCTCATTAGTCTTCACTACTTAGGTCCCCTCACTTGCACTTGTCCCCTGCCAGATTGTCTTGTGTTTTTGAACCTAGCTCTCCAGCGTTCCTTGTGTGTAACCTGTAGTTACCTGTTGAGTAAAGGAATCATATTCTGTACCTCTGCCTTCCTGAGTTGTGCTTTTGGGTTATTGGGCCGTTACATTGTGGGCTGTAACAACTTATTTATCCAACATTTTATCTTTGGATAATTGATGCAGATATGAAGCTTTGTGTGTTTTTATTGTACTTGGTGGGTTTTTAAGTTGTTATTGGGCTGAAAACTGAAACTAACGTTGGTGGAAGACAAGTTCACAGGGTTGATATTCGTGTGTGGATGGTGAACTGGGCGTTGCTTCACACAATGTGTGCAGAGAAGAGAGAAAAGCTGTCAAAGCATCCATGCAGTAAATGTTAAAGCTCCACCAGATGGAGCTCTGTAAGAGGGAGACTGTGACCACACACTGAAGCAGGAGGGAAGTCCTCGTATCCTCTGGCAGCACACAAGTGGCGTTTTGTTAGCTGTCTGCAGGATCAGAGTAGTCTGAGTATCAAGGAGACGCTTCCCCTCCAACTGTCTGTCCGTTCTTGTACCAGATGGAGAGGCGATCGGGCGCGTGACATGAGGCTAAACAGCTGAGCCCAGGTGGAGTCTGATCTCCTCACCTGCACCTGGAGGTCCGGATCTGTGAAGATGGGACAAACGTGCAAACACACAATAATGAACACAGAAGGTGAGCATTTGTAAAATAGTTTTTACCTGTGACGGATAACGTGACTCCAGCGGGGACTCGCTTGCTCTTGAACCTGAACTTGTACTCGGTGGAGTCGCTCTCTCAGCTCTGTGGTTCTCAGGGTGCAGGTGGACTCATCGCAGTAGAACTTCAGGCGGCCCGCGTACTGCGGGTCCGCTCTCCGGTCCACGGGTCCGTCGTCCTGAATCTCGGCGAACCACGTTACTCTCTCCACCGGGACGGGGCGTTGAGACGAGACCCAAGACCTGCTGCTCTGTGACGCTGTGCCGCAGAGAGTCACGACCACAGATTATATTTAAGTGGTTTCTCTTAGATCCACCTTGTGTGGCCTATGTTAGTTCTGATTTATCTTGAGGTTTTTGGTTTCTAGGTTTTTGGTTTCTAGGTTTTTGGTTTTCTGTTATGTTCCTTGTTTCATTCATTAAATTAGTCTGTTTCCTGTTTTTATTTTAAAAGGTACTCTCCTCATGTGTCGTGTTTTGGTTTCACTTCCTGCTTTGTAATGTATCTGCTAACAAGGTGTGTGTGTGTGTGTGTGTAAAACCTGATAAATTCTTCTTCTCCTGTGCCGTTGACCTTCCTCGCCATGAACACACACACTAGTTTATTTTTTTCTCAATCCCACACACACACCGTCCTGCTGCCACAACAACCCTGTCTCCTAAAAATGACGTTCCCCTAGAACTAATACGCATTCTCAATTACATTGACTGGAAACGTATTTGCACCTTCATTACGTTTGAGTTTGACGTATTACAAATACGTCGATAATCTTGTGTTTTTGTTTTCTTGCTTTCCCGCTGAATTTAAGCATATTTTAATTTCTAAACTCTGCGGAGGAAAAGAAAAGGGGCGGCAATAACAGCCGCCGTCGCGCCGGGTTCGTTCTTCTGAGTCGGGTTGTTTGGGAATGCAGCCCAAAGTGGGTGATGAACTCCATCTAGTACATTAAACGACTGCAATCAACTAAGCAGACACTCGGATCTCCCTCCGTAGTCAAATCTTAACTGTACTGGTCATACAGAAATGTTGTAATACGTCAAACACAAACGTACTGGTTGATAATATAAATCCTTATTTTCTGCAGATATTCTCCATTACTCTTCATGTCTATTAAAGTTCAGGTTAGCGAGATCAGTACAACACAGCTATGCAGCTGGAGTTGGTTGTGTCTATGAAATGTCCAGTTCTCAAGGGAAGTCAGTCACACGCCTGCGCACTTCAACACTCACACCTGGTTATCAGTATATTGACATTAGAGAAGCAGACTGGTCGTTGCACATTCCAGTCTTGTGAGAAAAGATGAGAACACGATTCTCCTCCTCTTAGACATGTTAGAGCCAATAGAAATGTTAGATGTTCATGACGGAAAACCGTGTATTAAAGAGCCGACTTTCCGGCTGTTCGGGGTGTTTTTGGACGGTCAACCTGCGTGTTGACTGGACGACTCCTTGCTATCGCGACCGCAGCATTTGTTACCTTACTTGTGATCAAGGAAAATAAATTCAGAGAACGAGAGAAGTTGTTTGACTGAGTTCTTCCGGACGCTACACCAGGCATCCAATAGGCGTCGCTTTGCGACGAGGGATTTTGTATCACTAAAATCATGTTCATACCCGAAGGAGGAAATAAAACCTCATAAACAAGCCGCAATAACCGGTTGAACAGCACCGGCAAGAGGAGCGCTTCCCCGTAAATGAAACTTAATGTTTGAGAGCGACAGCGGAGCTGCAGTCGAGAAAAGACTGTTTCTGTCTCAAGAAATATTGAACTGACTTTTTCAGTTCTTTCTCAACAACTGACTCAAATACTGGTGAGTGACAGCTGATCGTATTTACTGTGTTTCAATAACTAGCGTTAACACAAATTTTGCAGCTCTAAGCAAACAGGAAGTTACACTTCTGACACTGGTCAAATGGAAGCCTCACTTAAATGAACATTTATGTATAATTCAAAACAATGTTGTTGGTTTTTATATTGCAGTAATCATACTTTGAAATCATTTCATACAAATTTAAAATGACGAAGCATTTAGTCGCACTTTGACTTTTGTTCTCAGTGTGTAGATATGGCTGCTGCCAGCAATCTGCTGTCATCTGAAGATCAGTTTCTGTGCTCCATCTGTCTGGATGTGTTTACTGATCCAGTCAGCACACCATGTGGACACAACTTCAGCAAAAAGTGCATCACTAAACACTGGAATATCAGTGACAGTTGCCAGTGTCCCTTGTGTAATGAGGCTTTCATCTCAAGGCCTAAACTGCACGTCAACACTTTGTTGTCTGAGATGGTTTCTCAGTTCAGACAGTCAGCTCAACAGAAAGCCAGCAGCAGCAGCTCAGAGCAACAAGAGTCCAAACCAGGAGAAGTTCCCTGTGACGTCTGCACTGGAACCAAACTGAAGGCCCTGAAGTCCTGCCTGGTGTGTCTGGCCTCCTACTGTGAGACTCACCTGGAGCCTCATCTGACAGCTTCACGCCTGAAGAGACATCAGCTGATGGACCCTGTGGAGAACCTGGAAGGCAGGATGTGTACGAAGCACGATAAACCTCTGGAGCTGTTCTGTAAGACCGACCAGACATGTGTCTGCATGCTCTGCACTGTGTTAGACCACAAGATGCACGATGTTGTTCCTCTGAAAGAAGAATGTGAAGGAAAGAAGGTCGAGCTGGAGAAGACAGAGGCTGAAATTCAGGAGATGATCCAGAAAAGACGACTGAAGATTCAGGAGGTCAAACACATAGTGGAGCTCAGTGAGGAAGATGCAGACAGAGAGAAAGCAGAAGGTATTCAGGTCTTCACTGATCTGAAGGAGTCTGTTGAGAGAAAACTGAACGAGCTCATCAATACGATAGAAGAGAAGCAGAGAACAACAAAGAAACAGGCTGAAGACTCCATCAAAGAGCTGGAACAGGAAATCTCTGAGCTGATGAAGAAGAGCACTGAGGTGGAGAAGCTCTCCCTCTCTGAAGACCACCTCCACCTTCTCCAGAGCTTCCAGTCCCTAAACATCCACCTCCCACCACCCACCAAGGACTGGACAAAGGTCAGTGTTCCTCCAGCATCATATGAGGGGACTGTGAGGAGAGCTGTGTCTCAGCTGGAGGAGACTCTCAGTGAAAAGATGAAGAAGCTGTTTGAAGATGAGATGAAGAGGGTCCAGAAGTTTGCAGTGGATGTGACTCTTGATCCTGATACAGCTCATCCTCAACTCATCCTGTCTGATGACGGGAAACAAGTGAACCATGGTGATTTGAAGAAGAATCTCCCAGACAACCCAGAGAGATTTTCTTATTTTACGTTTGTCCTGGGAAAGCAGAGTTTCTCTTCAGGCAGATTTTACTTTGAGGTTCAAGTTAATGGAAAGATAAAATGGACTTTAGGAGTGGCCAGAGAGTCGATCAACAGAAAAGAAAACATCACAGTGAGTCCTGAAGATGGTTACTGGACTATAGGATTGATAAATGGAAATGAGTACAAAGCTCTTGATGACCCTTCAGTTGTTCTCTCCCTGAAGTCTGGGCCTCAGAAGGTGAGGGTGTTTGTGGACTGTGAGGAGGGTCTGGTCTCCTTCTATGACGTAGAAGCTGCAGCTCTTATCTACTCCTTTACTGGCTGCTCCTTCAAGGAGAAACTCTTCCCATTCTTCAGTCCTGGTCTTAATCGTGGTGGTAAAAACTCTGCACCTTTAATCATTTCTCCTGTAAATCAAACTGGCTGATTCTTTTTGTATGATCAGAAATTCCCTGAACAATAATGCATTACCAACAATACATATTCACATTGAAGTAGTCTTTATACGTCCAGTCTATGTATACACTAGACAGAAGTTTTAATACTACAATACTGACACAGCAGTCAATATTTGGACGGCAATGAATTAGAGACATAAAAACAAATCAAACAATTACACCAATTTTGAAATAAAGATACTTAATGTTATATTTGGTAATGAATCTACATATTTAGTGATAATATCTCATGTAAACTCTTTTTCATCCTAATATGATTTGTCAGTAATCATTTGTGTCACTCAAACAGCTTCAGGGTTAAAACATGAACATAAAAAGTATCTTTAAGTATGTGTCACTCTTATAAAGGTGGATTGTTTTCTACTGTAAGGCTTCTCAAAGAGACTTGAGAGCTCTGTCTGTTACGCTCAGCGATGCAAAGAGAAGTTGAAATTGCCTTCAGAATGTAAATTACTGGACAAAGGTTGTAATTGTACTGATTTATATATATTTTTGTTTTAAATTAAGATCTTACTTGTGGACTGTGGGTGTAACTCTGTTGATCTCTACAGATGTTAACAGGGAGGATGTCTTTCCTCAAATTATATTATGTTAAATTAAAGGAACAGTGTGTGACATATAGGGGGATTAATTAGCAGCAATGGATTATAATAATCATAACTCTGTTTTAATCAGTGTACAATCACCTCAAACTAAAACTCATAATGCTTTTGTTAGCTTAGAAAAGGCTATTTATATCTACTTCCGGAGCGGCTCGTCTTCCACATTCCGCCATCTTGCACCGTCATGTTTCTACAGCAGCCCAGAAGGGACATTGGCTCTGGAGAGAGACATTCGCCTTTTACATGATCTGAAGGTATGGATGCGTTCAGAAACCTGGTGATAAACTACCGGAGTATTGATAAGCCCCGACATTAGTACTCTTTAATGTTTTGGTGTTAAAATGTTTTGGGGTTAGTAAACAAGGAGGAAGGATTCACTCATTTGAAATCTGCAGACAGACGATGTGGCTTTAAGAGAGATTGCATAAATTATATTCTTTCAACATTTAGACTTTTTTTACTTTTTACCTATATTTCATTGAATTTCTATTTTGTCCTTTATTTGATATTTATATATTATTATATTTATTTAATGTTTTACATAAACATCTTTTGATGGTTGTTCTGTCTGTGTATTAATACCATAATTATGAAATAACATTGGTTCAAAAACAGATGCTGAAAAGTGAATGCAAACTCGTTTTGTAATGAATGAAATGACTCTGCTGTAAAATCATGTTCAGAAGAAGAAACTGTTTGTTGAAGTTTTTATTTTATAACTGCAGTCTTGTCCATAAAGTCCCCAAAGTTGTGGTGTGCTTCCCTCCTGTGACCAGTAGATGTCAGCACAGCACACATCAGAGAGGAGCGTTTATGGGGGCAAATCAATGTTAAAATTAGAGAGCGCGAGTAAAAGTCCCTCTCGTGAAACTTTAACCTGCTCGCTCGCGTGTCTGCTACCTGCTCTCTCTCGAGTATGTTTTCTTTTTGACAGTAAGTGGGCGGACCCAGTCACTATCGTATCTCTACATCTAATTGATTACAATCCTTGGCTGAATATCACATACACATCCAGGAAGGGAGGGATGAACCCAGTCTACAGACACCGACAGCCAATATCCCAGAATGCATTTCGCTCCAGCAAACGGGGAACAAAGGCAGATTGGAAAACACAACTAAAAGTTGACGTTCTCTGAATACTACTATTGTTGAGTCACAACATTTTATTTTAGGATGTTTTCAGACGAGAAGTTAGTTGTCTAAGCATCAAATCTGTGGTCGGTTTGTCAAGAATCAGCCTACTTAAAAAGATACGGCGACAGGTTGAGGTCCTGCTCGCGGGACCGGTGAGCCCCGCCGGCACCGGGCGATCAGCGCGCTGCTGGTGTGGTGTTTTAGTGCCACGGTTTTGTTGGATTGTTTTGTCATGTTTTGTTATAACTCTAAGCTATTATATTGAGTAATAGGAAGCAGTGTTCTGATGTAAGTTTCTGGGGCTTTTATTGTGAAGGGAAAAACGATAGGATAGAGGAAATGTTGCAGTGAAGTGTGGAACGAGAATAAAAGTGGTTTCCGTCTTGTGCAAACTACGCAGCATCATGTTGTTGTTTTATTAATCAAGTGAAGTATAGGTGCAAGATAAACCCTCAGATACATAACTAAATGTGACTGGTTCTTGTTGATGTGAACTACATGCATTGTCCGTTTATGACGCAACATCCCTTCATGCGCGTATTTATGAAAACAATATCAGACGGCACTGAAGGCCTAGGTCGAAAATGCACAGCCCGCTACTGAAAACACTGTTTGTGGTGCACACGTTCAGGACGACCGCTCATGTTGAGCGAGGGCAAATTAAGTGTTGGGGGTCCATTAAATAGTCCAACAATGAGCATACTATATTTCATGGACTTGTCCTGGACCGTAGAACTGAAACAAAAATATTGTTATTTCTCTGCCACTTCTCACAAGGTACCTGCTTCCCCTTAAAACATATATATTCAAAAATAAGTGAGGTACAGTATGTTCACCTCATGTTAAGCCACCAGGTAACACCCTTGCATGTCATTCAAATCGTGTCTAAACATGAAAAAAAAAAAATCACCAACAGATGATGCTTCAATAAAAGGCGGAGCAACACTGGAGAGGAGAGCTCCTACGTCACACTCCAGAAACGAGAGTTAAGAGTCAGAGTGGCAGAAACACTGCAGTCGAGACAAGTCTCTGCTTTTCTCTCAAAGACAATTCAAAGTGACTTCATCAGGTTTTCCTCAACAACACAACAGAGTCTCTTCCAAACACTGGTGAGTACATCTGATCATATTTACACCTTTAATCACCAGGATTAACACTAAACTTTACCTTTACTCAGGCAGGAAGTTCCTCTCTGATCACTTCATACCTGATGAATTATTAACAATATAACTATGGCTGTCTGTCCAAAGTCCACTACACAGAAACTCACTTTAACAGCTTTAAAGTGTCTCAGGAGGACTTTAGTAACTTGTAACTGAATCTCTGTGGTTTTAAGTTTAGTCTCACTCCGACTTTCCTGCTATTGTTACTGTTCATTGATCACTTCCTGTATTTCCTCTGGCTGTTTCACAATAAAGGTTTTGCACCGGTGAACCAGCGGGAGGCTTTTGTTGTGAAGCAGCTTAATTACATTCTCTATGTTTGTCATCACGTGAGCAGAGCTTTGTTGTCAGTGCTGTTCTTCAATAAAAAGTGGTCTACACAACAGGAAGTGGACATATTGTGCTGTTTTTAGTTTTTTTATACTTAAAGAACAGTATTCACACATAAACATGAAACTATTTTGAATAAAATATTCTTCTTTTCTTCCCCAATGTGTGTAGATATGGCTGCTGCAAACTATCTGCCATCTGAAGATCAGTTTCTGTGCTCCATCTGTCTGGATGTGTTCACTGATCCAGTCAGCACACCATGTGGACACAACTTCTGCAAAAACTGCATCACTGAACACTGGAATATCAGTGACAGGTGCCAGTGTCCTTTGTGTAATGAGGCTTTTACCACAAGACCAGATTTGAGGATCAACACTTTCATCTCCGAGATGGTTTCTCAGTTCAGACAGTCGGCTCAACAGAAAGCCAGCAGCAGCAGCTCAGAGCAACAAGAGTCCAAACCAGGAGAAGTTCCCTGTGACGTCTGCACTGGAACCAAACTGAAGGCCCTGAAGTCCTGCCTGGTGTGTCTGGTCTCCTACTGTGAGACTCACCTGGAGCCTCATCTGACAGCTTCACGCCTGAAGAGACATCAGCTGATGGACCCTGTGGAGAACCTGGAAGGCAGGATGTGTACGAAGCACGATAAACTTCTGGAGCTGTTCTGTAAGACCGACCAGACATGTGTCTGCATGCTCTGCACTGTGTTAGACCACAAGATGCACAATGTTGTTCCTCTGAAAGAAGAATATGAAGGAAAGAAGGTCGAGCTGGAGAAGACAGAGGCTGAAATTCAGGAGATGATCCAGAAGAGACGACTGAAGATTCAGGAGGTCAAACACATAGTGGAGCTCAGTGAGGAAGATGCAGACAGAGAGAAAACAGAAGGTGTTCAGGTCTTCACTGATCTGAAGGAGTCTGTTGAGAGAAAACTGAACGAGCTCATCAATACGATAGAAGAGAAGCAGAGAACAACAAAGAAACAGGCTGAAGACTCCATCAAAGAGCTGGAACAGGAAATCTCTGAGCTGATGAAGAGGAGCACTGAGGTGGAGAAGCTCTCTCTCTCTGAAGACCACCTCCACCTTCTCCAGAGCTTCCAGTCCCTAAACATCCACCTCCCACCACCCACCAAGGACTGGACAAAGGTCAGTGTTCCTCCAGCATCATATGAGGGGACTGTGAGGAGAGCTGTGTCTCAGCTGGAGGAGACTCTCAGTGAAAAGATGAAGACGCTGGTTGCTGAAGCGGAGCTGAAGAGGGTCCAGAAGTTTGCAGTGGATGTGACTCTTGATCCTGATACAGCTCATCCTCAACTCGTCCTGTCTGATGACGGGAAACAAGTACGTACTGGTGATGTGAGGAAGAATCTCCCAAACAACCCAGAGAGATTTACCTACTATATATTTGTCCTGGGAAAGCAGAGTTTCTCTTCAGGCAGATTTTACTTTGAGATTCAGGTTAAAGTAAAGCCTGACTGGGATTTAGGAGTGGCCAGAAAGTCAATCAACAGGAGGGGATCAGTCAGACTGAGACCTCAGAATGGTTACTGGACTATATGGTTGAGAAATGGAAATGAGTACAAAGCTTATGATGACCCTCCAGTTGTTCTCTCCCTGAAGTCTCAGCCTCAGAAGGTGGGGGTGTTTGTGGACTATGAGGAGGGTCTGGTCTCCTTCTATGACGTAGAAGCTGCAGCTCTTATCTACTCCTTTACTGGCTGCTCCTTCAAGGAGAAACTCTTCCCATTCTTCTGTCCTCATCGTCATCACAGTGTTAGATTCTCCACCCCTCTGATCATCACTCCTGTGAATTAAACTGGCTCATCTTTTTCATGATCAGAAATTCCCTGAACAATAATGCATTACCAGCAATACGTATTCACATTAAAGTAGTCTTTTTACATCCAGTGTACTTATACACTAGACAAAGTTTCAATACTACAATACTGACACAGCAGTCAATATTTGGACAGCAATGAATTAGAGACATAAAAACAAATCAAACAATGACATACATTTTGAAATAAAAATACTTAAGGTCATTTATGGTATCGAATGTACATATTTAGTGATAATATCTCATGTAAACTCTTTTTCATCTGAATATGATTTGTCAGTAATCATTTGTGTCACTCAAACAGCTTCAGGATTAAAACATGAACATAAAAAGTATCTTTAAGTATGTGTCACTCTTATAAAGGTGGATTGTTTTCTACTGTGAGGCTTCTTAAAGAGACCTGAGAGCTCTGTCTGTTACGCTCAGCGATGCAGAGAGAAGTTGAAATTGCCTTCAGAATGTAAATTACTGGACAAAGGTTGTAATTGTACTGATTTATATTTGTTTTAAATTAAGATCTTACTTGTGGACTGTGGGTGTAACTCTGTTGATCTCTACAGCTGTTAACAGGGAGGATGACTTTCCTCTAATTATATTATGTTAAAGAAACAGTGTGACATTTAGGGGGATTAATTAGCAGCAATGTAATCTAACATTCATAACTATGTTTTAATCAGTGTATAATCAGCTCAAACTAAGACTCATAGTGTTTTTGTTAGCTTAGAAAAAGCTATTTATATCTACTTCTGGAGCGGCTCGTCTTCTACATTCCGCCATCTTGCTCCGCCATGTTTCTACAGGAGCCCAGAAGGGACATTGGCTCTGGAGAGAGACATTCGCCTTTTACATGATCTGAAATAACATTGGTTCAAAAACAGATGCTGTAAAGTGAATGAAAACTCGTTTTGTAATGAATGAAATGACTCTGCTGTAAAGTATCACTGCAGTAAAATCATGTGCAGAAGAAGAAACTGTTTGTTGAAGTTTTTATTTTATAACTGCAGTCTTGTCCATACAATCCCCAAAGTTGTGTTGTGCTTCCCTCCTGTGACCAGTAGATGTCAGCACAGACTCATCAGAGAGGAGCGTTTGTTAAAGGCTTGAACAGACTGCACACTATTCAACTTCCTCCTTTGATTCACAACACATATTGGTAAGAAGTAAGTATAACATGAGGAGGTTAGAGCTTTACAGTGAGCTGAGCTGTGACTGCCAGTAAGATTGTTGCAGAGCTGCATTGGACTGTGAAGTGACACAAACAGTCTGAACCTGGAGGAGGAAACACGACCTCCCAAACAGAGCTGTTGAAGAGGCGGGGCTTCTACGTCATTTTCCTGAAGTGAAACTTAATGTTTGTCAGATCAACAGTCGAGACAAGTCTCTGTTTTTCTGTTGAAAGAAATATTACACTTTGCTTGTCTGGATTTTCTCCACAGCTGACCCAAATACTGGTGAGTGACACCTGATGATATTTACTGTGTTTCAATAACTTAAAACAAAACTCACAGCTATATCAAACAGGAAGTTACACTCTTTTTATTTCATTATGACACATGGTCAGATGGCCTTAAGTGAAGATTTATTAGAAGGAAAGTCAAATTAAACTAAAACACTAATGATTAATTATGCATTTAAATCGTTTTTAGTCACACTTTGACTTTTGTTCCCAGTGTATAGATATGGCTGCTGCCAGCAATCTGCTGTCTGAAGATCAGTTTCTGTGCTACGTCTGTCTGGATGTGTTCACTGATCCAGTCAGCACACCATGTGGACACAACTTCTGCAAAAACTGCATCACTGAACACTGGGATGTCAGTGACAGGTGCCAGTGTCCCTTGTGTAATGAGGTTTTCACCACAAGACCGGATATGAAGGTCAACACCTTCATCTCTCAGATGGTTTCTCAGTTCAGACAGTCGGCTCAACAGAAAGCCAGCAGCAGCAGCTCAGAGCAACAAGAGTCCAAACCAGGAGAAGTTCCCTGTGACGTCTGCACTGGAACCAAACTGAAGGCCCTGAAGTCCTGCCTGGTGTGTCTGGCCTCCTACTGTGAGACTCACCTGGAGCCTCATCTGACAGCTTCACGCCTGAAGAGACATCAGGTGATCGACCCTGTGGAGAACCTGGAAGGCAGGATGTGTACGAAGCACGATAAACCTCTGGAGCTGTTCTGTCAGACCGACCAGACATGTGTCTGCATGCTCTGCACTGTGTTAGACCACAAGATGCACAATGTTGTTCCTCTGAAAGAAGAATGCGAAGGAAAGAAGGTCGAGCTGGAGAACACAGAGGCTGAAATTCAGGAGATGATTCAGAAGAGACGACTGAAGATTCAGGAGGTCAAACACATAGTGGAGCTCAGTGAGGAAGATGCAGACAGAGAGAAAGCAGAAGGTATTCAGGTCTTCACTGATCTGAAGGAGTCTGTTGAGAGAAAACTGAACGAGCTCATCAATACGATAGAAGAGAAGCAGAGAACAACAAAGAAACAGGCTGAAGACTCCATCAAAGAGCTGGAACAGGAAATCTCTGAGCTGATGAAGAGGAGCACTGAGGTGGAGAAGCTTTTCCTCTCTGAAGACCACCTCCACCTTCTCCAGAGCTTCCAGTCCCTAAACATCCACCTCCCACCACCCACCAAGGACTGGACAAAGGTCAGTGTTCCTCCAGCATCATATGAGGGGACTGTGAGGAGAGCTGTGTCTCAACTGGAGGAGACACTTAGTAAAAAGATAAAGAAGCTGTTTGCTGAAGCTGAGCTGAAGACGGTCCAGAAGTTTGCAGTGGATGTGACTCTTGATCCTGATACAGCTCATCCTGACCTCATCTTGTCTGATGACGGGAAACAAGTACGTCTTGGTGATGTGTGGAAGAATCTCCCAAACAACCCAGAGAGATTTTCTTACTATATGTTTGTCCTGGGAAAGCAGAGTTTCTTTTCAGGCAGATTTTACTTTGAGGTTCAAGTTAAAAGAAAGACTAAATGGACTTTAGGAGTGGCCAGAGAGTCTGTCAACAGGAAGGGAAACTTCACACTGAGTCCTGAAGATGGTTACTGGACTATATGTTTGAGAAATGGAAACGAGTACAGCGCTCTTGATGCACCGTCAGTTGTTCTCTCCCTGAAGTCTCGGCCTCAGAAGGTGGGGGTGTTTGTGGACTATGAGGAGGGTCTGGTCTCCTTCTATGACGTAGAAGCTGCAGCTCTTATCTACTCTTTTACTGGCTGCTCCTTCAAGGAGAAACTCTTCACATTCTTCTGTCCTTGTCTTAATCGTGGTGGTAAAAACGTCACCCCTCTGATCATCACTCCTGTGAATTCAACTGCCTGATCTTTTTTACTGTAACGGGACCGGCCCTGACCTGGTCAGAACTTAGGGGGAGCGCCTACTCCTTACCCCAGACGTGTAAGGAGGGCCCGTTTTAGAACCCTGAGGTTTCCCGCTCAATTTGCTTTCGATTACAATTTATAGAGACAATGACGGATGTTAAAAACCCTATTCGTTCAGTTTCCCCGTGGCCTATCTATACTATTGAGCCAGAAATGTTGCCACTGAGCTGTTTTCTCTATTAGAAAAGGAAGATGAACTGTCGTACACACAGTGCAACCCAAACGATTACTTACATTTGTCTGGATCTGGAAACGAGGCAGGATCCTGCTGGATTGTGTTCCCTGGTCAATGGCCTCGGCCCGGTGTTACCTTCTTCGTCTCGAAAAACCTGGAAGTTATCTTATTCCATTAAACGGGAGTCCCCATTGAGTAGAGTTCTACACTCTTATTTGAGAGTATACATTTTATTTCAACAAGAGTTATTATACACAAAGTACCATAACTGAGTCTTTTTCTTTACTTGGAGAAATTCCCCTCAGTAGCTGAGAGTCAATTCACCAGTATCATATGTTTAAAAAGCTACAAAAGTCACATTGTAATTCATCAACCGTTTCTTTTTTGTCTTGGAGAAAATCCCCTCAGCGCTTAGAAGCAGTTACCAGTAATTATAAGTATAGGAAAATCTCTGTTTGATTTTTCAAACAGAGTGGTTCCTTCTCAGGGACAGAGCCCAAAAGGAACTAAAGGTGTGCGCAGTTATTGTATTGATAGGCAAATGCATGGGAAGATCTTTGTCGAGACATAGTGGGAGTAGCAGGTGCGTGTGATTACAGTCTGCTTTGACCATGGTCACACGCTCAATAGCGTGTTTGTGGTTACAACTGCAAAAGCTACTCCACGTCAGCTGATAAGCAGCAGGACCATATTTAGACCTGTTTTCCATCTACAACTAGATATCATCTACTATGACCATATATAAATGTCATAAAAATGTCACAAAAAATAGGAATGTACTACAGCGTATTAAGCATGATAGAAGACAATTTCACTCAAAAATAATTAGCATAATGCATCGTGATAAAAGATAATTTCACTCAAAACAATTTAGCTATAATCAATAAAGAGAAAATGAAAAGAATTTTGAAAAGAAAAGAAAATAACTCGTATTTTACATAACCCAATCCTCAACATTACGATCAGAAATTCCCTGAACAATAATGCATTTCCAACAATACATATTCATATTAAAGTAGTCTTCATACGTCCGGTGTATTTATACACCAGACAACGTTGTAATACTACAATACTGACACAGCGGTCAATATTTGGATGCCAATGAATTAGAGACATAAAAACAAATCAAACAATTACATCAATCTTGAAATAAAAATACTTAAGGTCATATATGGTAATGAATGTACATATTTAGTGATAATATCTCATGTAAACTCTTTTTCATCTGAATATGATTTGTCTTTTATATCACTCAAACAGCTTCCAGGTTAAAACATGAGCATAAAAAGTATCTTTATGTGTGTGTCACTGTGGCTTTGTTTTCTACTGTAAGGCTTCTTAAAGAGACCTGAGAGCTCTGTCTGTTACGCTTAGCGATGCAGAGAGAAGTTGAAATTGCCTTCAGAATGTAAATTACTGGACAAAGGTTGCATCTGTACCGATTTATAATTGTTTTAGTTTTAAATTAAGATCTTACTTACTTGTGGACTGTGGGTGTAACTCTGTTGATCTCTACAGATATTAACAGGGAGGATGTCTTTCCTCAAATACTATTATGTTAAAGGAACAATGTGTGACATTTAGGGGGAATAATTAGCAGCAATGGAATATAATATTCATAACTCTGTTTTAATCAGTGTATAATCACCTCAAACTGAGAATCGTAATGTTTTTGTTAGCTTAGAAAAAGCCATTTACCGTAAAAGTCAGGTTATAAGCCGCTACTACCTTCGGTGGTTGTCCCCGCTAGCTCCTCGCTGTAGCCAGCTAGCGCTGCTGCTAGCTCCCCGCTAGCTACCCGCTAGCTCCACGACCAGCCCCAGCTCGACGCCAGACTCGGGCAGCGGCAGCAGCAGCGCTAGCTGGTTACTGCGGGGACAACCACCGAAGGTAGTAGCGGCTTATAACCCGACTTTTACAGTATATCTACATTGTCTTCCACATTCCGCCATCTTGCACCGCCATGTTTCTACGGCAGCCCAGAAGGGACACTGGCTCTGGAGAGAGACATTTGCCTTTTACATGATCTGAAGGTACGGATGCGTTCAGAAACCTGGTGATAAACTACCAGAGTATTGATAAGCCCCGACATTAGTACTCTTTAATCTTTTGGTGTTAAAATGTTTTGGTTTTAGTTAACAAGGAGGAAGGATTCACTCAGATAGCCACATCGTCTGTCTGCAGTTTAAATCTGCAGACAGACGATGTGGCTAAAAGAGAGATTGCATAAATTATATTCTTTCAACATTTATACTTTTTTACTTTGTGCTTTTTATTTCATTGTATTTCTATATTGTCTGTATTCGATTTTTTTTCCATGTTTTTCCATAAAAATCTTTCAATGGCTTTTCTGTCTGTGTATTATTACCATAATCACTCAATAACATTGGTTCAGAAGGCAAGGCTTCCTAACTATATGACAGATTGTTTTGAAAGTGACTTATTCAAGCATTAAATCCTTTATCTTATTTCCTTAATTCTAAATCCATTCAATCAATTTAAATCCAAATTTATTTTTATTCTAATATTTTCTCCCTGTTTACGTTTATGTATTATTACAAATACGTTTCTAATCGACGTATCTTTACCGTTTGTTTTCCTGCTTTCCTACAAAGCTCTTCGACAACACGGCAGGCAGTTATGAATTGGAAAAAGCGTACCATGGTCTTTATTATTTTTCTGTTACTATTGTTTTCTAATGAATGGGTCAATTTAATTCCCGTATATTTGATATCTCCGGCACATTATGACAGCAGGCGTCTGCCATTGATGTGTTATACACGGTAAAAACTATGATTAGTGTTGATTATACAGTTTTTAATTACATTGAGCTGAATTCAAGAAATGTTTATTCATTCATTACATTTTACTTAATTTAGTTTGAATAAAATCAGCTGTGAATCACTGAGTAGAAAGTAAAAAATACAGGAAATTGATGAATTACTAATTTGGAGGTCTTTGTTTTATTATTCGTGTGTATACCATAGCGGTAGGTTTTGTTCACCTAAACTGATTCATACAACTCAGTGGCGGGCCGTGGATTTTGTACCTATGCCTGTTGTTTAACAGGCTTTATCCCTGCAGATGTAAAGGCAGAAGCATTTCAACGCTCCTTCTGGTTCTCTTTAAATATCCCTGTGCTGATTTGTTTAGTGTCTGTTTGTTTGTCTGGTGACGTCATCGCATCGAGGACGTCACAACGCGTCTTTAAAGTGAACCCGCGCTCTTCACAGGTGTGGATGTCGTCTGTAAAAGCTGGAGGGACACCAACCTGTCCTCTCACCTGTCACTGTGATTGGCCCGGGAATAATGAATGGAGCAGAGGTGGAGGGGAAAAGGAGGGAGAGGCGGTCATCCAGAGTTCAGGGTAACTCAATTCCACCTGCAGGTAAGTGCCCACTGCAGCCGGTAAAAGGATCTGCCATAAACACTTTCGTCCATGTTGTCGGAGACATCAAATGACGTGTGTGTGTGTGTGTGTGTGTGTGTGTGTGTGGCTAATAAAGTAGCCAACCTTTGGCCCCATTTCTTCCTAATGTGGTTGTTTTGGTCTTCTGGTTACACAGTGATTCTATCAAAGCTATACGTTATATCTCGTTTGGACACTAGGGGGCAGGAGAGTTCCTCATCACTTTGGACTCTGGGTAATTGTGACGGTATTTCAAAACCAAACAATCGATTAATGTAGAAAATAATCAACAGATAAATCCATATTGAAATAATAATATATAATAATTAAAAAGTAGCTTCACTTTAACCAACTACAACAGTAAAACCCTGCTTTTACATTAATGCACGACTAATAATCTAACTTAATAATACATAATACAACAGTCACAGTGACATTGTTATACTTTAAAGTACATTTTCCTCATAATACTTTACTTTAAGTTCAATGTCTTGTGACCAAGTATTTTAAGTTCTTGTACTTTTACTGAAGCAAAGGATCCGCGTTCTTCCTCCAACTCTGTGCATCAATCAGATAAAAAATAGGTTAACTATAGTTTTCCACATGTGTGTGACGATGCATGTTATTAAAAGCATTTATATTAATTACAGAGGTTCTCTAAACAAGCTGATTTTTTTTGCACTTTGTCTGGAATCTGATTTATTAACATGAATTTAAACCTTTCAGTCTGTCAGAGCTGCTTTCTTTTTGTAAAAAAAAAAACTTCAGAGAAATCTCCAGTACGAATAGAGTGAAGTGAATCCTGCAGTGCTCGTCTGGGACAAAGGCAGCGTGATTAAACCCGAGGCAGATTACATCTGTGCGCCTGTGATTCTGCGGCCTACAGTTACACACCTGTCTGCTGATAGCGAGGCTCGGTTTACCTGCCGGGACGGAATATCTGCTCCATCAGACAGCTGCCAGACTGGTAATGAACAGAGCCGACGGGCCGAACCGGACCACCGGACCACCTGACCGGACCCCCTGACCGGACCCCCTGATTGGACCACCTGACCGGGACACAGGTGAGCCCCAGCGATACCATCTGTAATCTGGTCCGTAGGCTTTTTCTTTTTACACGGTCAAACTTTTATTTTACTTTTATTCAAAGATACATATTCTAACTAAGTTCATTATGTTATTGTTTTGTTATGTAATCTCTTGGGTCTATTGTTTCTGTTTTTACCATGTAAAGTGCCTTATACCCGTTAAAGTGCTATACAAATACAATTTATTATTATTATCCGTGTGGTTCACGAATGTCTTCTATTTTATATTATGTATTTAAGTCAGTGGTGGAATGTAGCTAATTTACTCAAGTACTGTTTTGTCTGTACTTGTAAGTTACTTCAGTTTTTCTATCTTATTGTATGTTCTTGTATACTTCTACTACACTTAAAGTACTTTGACTCCTCTTTTTAAACGTACATATGACGTGAATATTTGTATTTGAGCAGAACCTCATCAAACAATCTCAAATCAGTCACTGAACCATTTAAAACGTTTTTAAATCAAAGCTTGTGTTTAAAACCCGTCACATCAACACATTCATGTATGTTTTTATATTAATATTAATAATAATAATAATAAAAGACAGCAGGTCTGACCTGAACACAGCTGATCTCTTCACTGTGTCTCTGTGGATCACACAACACATCCAACTGAAATAATAATTTAAAAAAAAGGACCACAACCAACGATGAAATGTACAATAAAACTTTTATTGTTAAAACACTTTTCAATCTGTTAAAGTGCTTCATAGAAAATATAGACAAAAAAAAACATTGTTGACAGTCATGTTCATGATAACAAAAACGAGATATACATTTTACTATAAGAATGTCTTACATGAGGTTAGCCTAGCTTTTTTTTTATCTACAGACAGATTCATTAAAGGCAATATATTGTAATGTAAATGACACAAATTAAGAGCCAAAGATGGTCAATTTTAAATGACGAATAAGTTTGTCGATGATTATCAGAAAAAGATGTGTAGTGCGTTAGAAATGTGCTTCACACCTGTTGTAATATAATCTGGCCTTAAAGGTACAAACAGTTCAACACATTTAATTGCTTTCTTTCCGTGAGTTCGATACCAATCTCGCGTCCGTGCTGAGCAAGTCCAGATCTAGAGTCAGCGCGTGGTTAGCTTAGCTTAGCTTAGCTTAGCTTAAAGACTGGAAGCAGGGGGAAACCGTTAGCCTCGCCTCGAGTTTTTGAGGTGTTACTAAATGTATTTATTTTTTATTTTAGACAGAGCCATGCTAGCTGTTTCCCTCCGCCTCCAGTCTTTACGCTAAGCTAGGCTAAGCGCACTGTGACTGCGATGCTGGTCAGCGTTTTCCACTTTCTGGAAAGAAAAGAAGCAAATAAGTGTATTTCCCAATTCGTATGAACTATTCCTGTAAAGACGCAAAAGCGGGGTTTGATTATGAAAACAAAAACAACAAAAAACATGTAAAAATAAATCTGAGAGATTAAAAATACGACATAAGCATCAAATTCGTGTACAGTTGATCGATTTGTACAGAAATGTATTCTGCTAACAAACAGAGCTAACAGCTAACTGCTAACATCTTACAGCTGAACAGGTGGAGCTCCGACGACAGTCTGGTTCCCTCTTCAGGCAGGTGAGGTGAGGTGAGGTGAGGTGAGGTGAGGTGAGGTGAGGTGAGACAGTCCGTCTCCGTCAGGTTTGAGCTCGGAGGTTTTGGGCGTCCTGCAGTCGCTGTCGTCTTCTCTCCATCGCCTGCTTCTTCTTCTGCTCGATCTCTGCTGCTGAACATTTACCCGCAACTGCAGAAAAACACGAGACAAAGTCAACTTTATCAACAAAAAACGACTGGATGATGAACATTTGACATTAAGGACAATTAAAACATCCAAAAATATATTTGTAAACCAAAACTATGAAGAAATAAAAGAACTTGAACAAATAAAAACAAAATTATGTGATATTTGATGACGCGAAAGTTACAGTTTTCCCTTAAAAAGGTGCTCATTACGGAACCATCTACCTATTGCCTCACACTCAACATGGCGTCTGAAAGTGCCAACAATGCTGACAGAGCAGAGCGCGAGAGAGATTCAGAGAGAGAGAAACAGAGAGAGAGAAAGTAAGAGAGAGAGCATAGCAAATAGTTGTTTGCTGCTGTATTAATACTGAATATTATAGAGATAATTGTAACTAGTTTTGTAAAATTCTGGGAATATATTGAAGGTGGAAACTTTCCATGAACATTAACAGGAGTTTATGGAGAAAAAAATGGCGGCGACTGGCAAAAATCTGAAAACTTGTCATCCAGTTCTTAGAATTGTCCAAAGATCTTACCTATGTAATATAATATAATTATTATTATTAGTGTCAATTGCTCCAGACCACAACATCGACAATGAGTTGTCATGACGTGGTTCTTCCCGACTGGATGGTAGAACCGTATCTGTTGTTATCGGCGCTACAGATTACGTCTGGAGGAGGAAACCTCTCTGCTCTTACCGCTGCTGCTCACTGTAAGAACCGGGTAGTTTGGCTTCTTGAAGGTGAACTTGTCTTTGCCGGTGTTTCCCCGCGGCGCCGACGGGACCCGGCTGCTCCCCTGCGTCCACGTTGATCCCCTGGATCCCAAAGGGGTTTTTGTTTGCGAGGATCTGAAAGACTCCGTCGCCCGAACACCTGCAGCGACGTTGGAGACGGAACTTCCGGCCAACGACCCGCCGGCTGGTCGCCCCGGAGCGCCGGCAAGACTTGTTGCCGTCTGTTTTTTGGGGTCAAAAGGCTGCCGGTTGGCCGGCTGTGGGTTCCTGTTGGACGGCGGCGGTTGTGACACGTGGGCCCCGGGAGGAGCCCGCCTGGCGGACACGTTCTCTGCGCTCTGCAGCTGGTTCTCCACGTCTTCGCACATCTCACACAGCAGGTCGTCGTCGGCCGGGTCGTCCCAGACCGGGTCGGGCGAGAAGAACAAGGACAGGTCCTCGTCCAGGAGGTCGGGGGTCGCGAGCGTTTCGCCGCGGGACGAAACCGACGCGGGTTCTGTCGGAAAGCGTTCAGCCGCTTTTGTAGCCGATGTGTTCGACGCGGCCGTGTGGGAAGCCCTCTGAGGGAACGCTGGTTTCTGTGGATCCGACTCCACCGCGTTCGATGTTCGCTGAGAGCCAACAGAAGAAAACCGGTTCTGCTGAGCGTCTGTTGAGCTGAAATCCACCTTCGAGTTTGTCTGGATTCTTTGGAAAGAAACATTCGGATTCGGCTCCAGTTTGAAAGTCGCTCTTTGTCTCACGTTGTCCTTCTCTACCGCAGATTGGACGACTCCGCCTGCAGGACTTTCCCGTGGGTGTCGTACTTGACTGAGCGGTTTCTGGGTGGAACTGTGCTGCGGAGCGGTGAAGCTCTGGGGATTCTGCGTCATCGCCAACGCGAAAGAGTCGTTCAGCAGGTCATCGTTCTCCCAGTCGTCCTCAAACTCGTCTTTTGCCGAAGTGACTTTTGCGTTCGCTGCCGTGGAGACGCCCGACTTGGGGCCCTGCGAGGAAGCAGGCGGTTTCCCAGCAGCCTCTCTGGAAGCAGGTTTGACGTGCGACGGCTGAGCGGACGAAACCTGACTGAGACTTCCGCTCAAACGCTGAGTCGGTCCGTCGAACAGAAAGTCAAAATCGTCCTCCATGTGCTCGTCCGTCTTGTTCGCCGCCTTCAAGGCCGGTCGGCAACTCACTGTGAGCGAACTGTCGTTTTGATCGGCGTCCTCCAAATCCAACACGTCCTCCGACAGGAGCTCCGGGCTTTGCCGGTGCGGGTCGTCCACTTCTTCTTCGTCCCGACGAAACATGTTGAAGTCGAACTGTTTGGCGAGCTTCAGCAGGTCGTCCACTCCGTTCGGCCTGCGGAAAAATAAAAGCGTTAGGTGACTGCGACGACGTAGGGAAACATCGCTACGTCTCCGTCAGCGCTGTTGCCGTTGTTTGCGCTGTTCGCTGCTGGCCGACGTCATTTTGAGAGCCGTGTGGAGTCAATCCCTCCATCACGTACAAGTTGTGATGTAAGCACCTTTAAAAAGGTCTGAAAATGGGTTTACCTCATTTTGCTTTGAGGCAAACACGTAAATTAAAATGTAACAGAAGATAATAAAAAAAGAGGCAGTTTAACTATTTAACAGATACAACTTATTTGTATAATTTTCTTAATTTTATTTACTTTTCTTTCTCTTTACGTTTCTCTTTTTGTTAATTTTTCTCTCTTTTCTTTATGTGAACATGTTTTAGTTTAGTTTTTAAGCCTTAAAAAACGTTTTTACTTTACGATTTTACTCTTTGTTGAAACGAGACACCTCTGTGCTGAAGAGAAAACCTCTCATCCGTCTGCTCACACACACACACACACACACACACACACACACACACACACACACACACACACACACACACACAGTTAATATGAGTCAGAACTCCAGAACCTGATCATGCCCAGGATACTAATGTGCATGTAAACACACTGAAGTCCCAGTGTGAAGTTTATTTATGAGCGTCATCTCACAACCTCCAACTCTTATTGACCCCGTATATGGCCTGTAGACTTCTAATGAGAAGATGATGAAGATGAAGACCAGTTACTAGGTACTAGGTTCTTCTGAACCTACCGCGGGGATTTCTTCTTGGGTTTGGGAACGTGAACGTCGGGCGTGCAGGGGATGGCGGCGCTGTCTCCGATCCACTGCTGTAAAGTCGGCTCTGCAACCGTCGGTCTGCCGTGCTTCAAGAAACAACACGACACGCTATGAATAAATGCAGTTTATTATGTTGGAGCATAGTCATGGGGGGTTGGGGGCAGATTTAATCCCACCAGCTGGCTAACTGACCTTTGGAGCGATCCTGTTAACAATGTCTGAGATGTCCACAACTCCAGGAGGCTTCTGTTTCTTGCCTTTTTTACCTGCAAAGAAAAACAGAGTCACCCGGTGCAAAATATGAACCTCCGACAGTAATTATTAACCAAAGTTGTTAGATTAAAGTGTCTATGAGTCTTTAGAAAAGCGCTATATAAAATTAAAGTATTTATTATTCTAGCTTTTATTGGTTCTGTTTTTACCATGTAAAGTGTCTTTGAGTACCTCTTAAAGCGCTATACAAATTAAATGTATTATTATTTCAACATATATACAGAAACAATTAATGATTATTGATTACTTCCTTTAGGGAAGCAGAAAAGTCAAACATTTGATGTTTCCAACCACATTTCTTCTATCATTTTCTATATAAAAGAGAGGTATTAACAGTAAGAAACCAAGCAAAAGCATACAGAACGAGCATCACTTCATTAAAACTCTTTAGAGCAACCCTTTAAACATCCACATCACGAGGTTTACCGAGTCGGTTGGGCGAAGGAGAGGTGGCGTCCCAGATGATGTCCTGCTGGAAGTCAGAGTCGTTGTTCGGAGACTCTGCAGTGAAACCGCCACCGGCTCTGGACCTCGGGATCCTGGTCGGGGTCTTAAACTCTGCAGGAGAAGAAATGCAGATTAACAAACAACAACATTTGCTGCTCAGTCTAATTGACTTTGAATTTGTCCTGCAACCAGAGAGGTCAGAGGTCAAGGCCTGGGTGTCTTTAGTAGGACACTGATGGATAATCATTATGCAAGTTTTACATAAATGTGCAGAAAATGACTGGATACAAACTGTAACTGCTTGTTAAGTTTAATATGTTATGTTTTACAGCTAAAACGTGTGGATATTTAAAAAAAAAAAGGAAAACGTGCACACGTTCGTGGATTGTTATGATCTTGAGGTAAATAAACCGCACAGGACTATTCCACGAAACTGCATTTCTATTACAGCTGAATTCTACTTTATGTTGCACGGCTGTCCAATGGCATGCGAGCCTTGTTTTGGTTAAAAACGACATCGGAACATACATGTGTTTGTGTTAATGTCAGTCGTAATTGCAATGTGGTGAATCTGTTATATGCCGAATTAAAGAGTGAAAACTCTGCTTTATAAACAATGTATTCACTCATGTTATGTGACGCCAGTAATCTCTTGAATGTGCAAAAAAAAAACTAAAATTGCGAAATATTTCCATGTAGTTTGGCGGGACGTTGTCGAAACTCGTAACGTCAACCACCGAAGGTGACAACAGAGGAAAGCAACGACTCCAGACACGAAAACAACATAAAAGCACGTGCTGACCCGGCTGCTGGCTCTTTGGAGAGCCGACATCCGCCGCTGTCTGAGTCTGCCTGAAGCTTCTCCTCAGCCGGTTGGGTCTCGCCGAGGCCGGGTGTCGCGGCAGCGGGGAGCCCGTCACCCCGACCGGAGGCTCCGCCGTCCCGCGGCTCCGGTTCATGGTCACCGGCCGTTACCGGAGCGTCCGGCCGACCGCTCAGCGCCGAGTCGTACTCTGTTATTTACTGTTTATTTTGTTGTAAATTCGGCCACTCGGCAGTGTTTTTGAACGTCCCGCCATCTTGTCGTTCCCAGGGTTCCTTGCGAGGGGGGCGGGGTAAGTTCACGAGCAACAAAGCTGCGCATGTTGCGCATACAGAACCGCGTCCGGATGTTTGTTTTCTGATTTTATTTTTTTAAACCGTAGTTTATTAGCGGTTTATTTTAACATTAAAACGTTTTTTAAGTTAAAAAGATGTATTAATTAATCAATATCAAATGTTGAATGTAACTAAGTACATTTACGATAAGCTAATTAAGTTTTAGGTACTTTTTAGGTACTACATTTTTACAAGTTTTAGGTACTTTATGCCTACTTTTCCTAACTATTTAAATTGTATACTACTTTATACTTCAACTCCACTACATTTACTTGCTGTAGATTCAGATTATGAATATACAATATGAATCAATTTATACATTCTGCTATAGGATATGATAATAGGTTAAAATCAACATAAAGTAATATGAATAAATGTGACACATTAATGAATGCCTTTAATCCAGTAGGCTTGAGTAATATGTTATATATATATATATATATATATATATATATATATATATATATCTGAAAAATGCTTGTCTTCATGGTAGGTACTTTTACTTTGGTACTTTAACTATATTTAGGTGCTAATACTTTTGGCCTCTGAAATGTAGTGAGATGAAGTATAAAGTAGCAGAATATGCAAAGTAAAGTACCTCAAAGTTGTACTTAAATACAGTACTTGAGTAAATTTACTTTCCACCAATGTTGAAAACCCAGCATGTACAAAACAGAGGTTGAAAACACACTTTATATATTTATATATACTGTACATATATATTCACGAACAGGGGGTTTGGTCTAAAGATCCATTACAATCATCACGACTAAACATGAGAGTCAGAGCAGCAGTAAATCTGAGAGACATTAGACATCCATGTGTGTTCAGAGTGCAGCTGCAGGCCGAGTCCATCCAGCAGACGACAGCAGCAGCAGCAGCAGCGGGGGTTGTTTGTGAAGCTGTCAGCAGCAGCGCTCCTCTTCCTCCAGCGTTTCCCCCCAGAGGAGGGATTAGCGCGTCACATCCCGCTGGGCCTGACAGTATATATGCACACACTGTGATGTGAGCGCACTGATGCTGCTGCCGAAAACAAGCTCACTTCAAAATGAGATGAATGATATTTGGAAAAAAATAAAAACACATGCAAAGTGGCTGATTCACTGAGTTATGACAGACGATGGTGGAGGCCTCTGAAGTCCATAAGTGTTCTCAATTTCCATCTTAAAGGTCCCTTATTATGAGAAGTATTTTCCTGCACCACAGGAATGCACTACTGTTTTTGTTTTGTTTTGTTTGTCATGCTCTTCTTGTCTTGCACATGGGTTGTGTTGCAAAAGGACAATAAATTATCCTTGAATCCCTGATTCTTTAAATCCTTATTGTAAAAAGGAGTCTAATATGTCAACAGAACAAAGAAATCATTTTGAACCTGGCTTCATGGCCAGATTTCTGTTCTGCAAATGAGCACATATTTTATTAATAAATGCCTTATTTGCATATTTAAGCATAATATTCGAGTACACTTGTAATACAAACGGTGATATCTATTAGTTGTATCGAAAAAAAGTCTGCCATTCAAAGGTTTTTAATGCTAAAGACACGTTTAAGGACATTTTCTAGCGAAAAGGCTTCTGTAATTGGGTTTAGCTACTTGAGAAAACTAAAGAAATGTTGAGGTCGTTGCTGAAACAGTGAATACATGCCGCCGCTGATGATATATTTGGGCTGTTTGACAAAACGTTAGCAGATTCAAAACTATAGTTCAATTAAACAGATCAGGTTTGTACATTTTCAACGTTTTTCTCAGTCTCTTCATTAGTTCTACCTAGCAACAGCAGCAGTTTGTGGTTGTTTTAAAGAGGACAAACGGTTGTAGACTGGTTTTTACTTTAAATCCTCTGGAACATTAAAATCTAATTAACTTGCAAAATAAGATATGTATTACTATAGTGAGGTACAGTAAACCAAAGTTCAGGAATAGTTATTTATTAGGACTTTAACATAAATATGTTTCTTGTTTCCTAGAAAATGGCTGCCACTAATGCTTTTGAAGGAATATAGATCAAATGAACACTGCTGGAGCTCATCACTGATCTCACTCATTAAATATTGACCAGTGGGAAGTCACAGTTGTCCATAATAGGCTCCCTGCAGATGTCCAGCAGCTGCTGGTTGTTAGAGACGATGTGCCCCCTGAGTGGAGCCCCGGCCTGGACCAGGAGGACCCAGAGCCCCTCCACATGAAAGAGGAACAGGAGGAGCTCTGGACCGGTCTGGAGGGAGAGCATCTCATTGGGCTGGAGGAGGCCGATACCACCACCATTCACTGCCGACCCTTTGATGAATGAAGATGATGAAGAGAAACCTCCGTCTCCCCAGCTTCATCAAAGCCAAAGAGACCACGACAGAGGAGTAGATCTTCCAGCCAGCAGAAACAGAAACGGGTGGAGAGGACTGTGGAGGATCAGAACCAGGAGTCTAGGTCAAGATATTCATTCGCAACCAAAAAAACGATGAAATCCTGGACCTGAAACGGCTCTGAAATCTAAGGAAGTGATGGTGGATGCAATGCATGGCAAAAAATACCTTTTAGGGGTCACTCCAGCGACACGTTGATATGTAATTGTGGCAAAAAAGGTCCTCCAGCTCTTTGGTTTCCAAGAAATTATTTACAGTGAAGTAAAAAAGTTGATTCACAAGTTGAGTCCACGCAGGTGAGAAACCATTTGGATGTGATGCTTGTGGGAAAAGATGTACACAACAGGGAAGTCTTATCAACCCAACCACCGTTTACTGTCTTCCTAAAGAGCGCAGTCCTGTTTTCCAACTCGCCAACTGCATGGACGGAGGTGAAATCTGAGCGATTCATCGCCCGGCCGGCCGACATGGCGACCTCTCCGCCTGGCTCGCAGCCAAACACCGATACGCAGCATATTTCATGGCCTGTGCGTCCAAATAGAATACCCTGCTGCTCTAAAGAAAACAGCCTCGATGCACCGAGAAAGGAATCCGTGGCAGAGCTGTCAGAAAGGAACAAGGCAGCTATACCTGTTTTTTACATTACAGTGGGCTAAATGGCTCTTTTTTTCCCCTCCCCCCGGCAGACATTGTTCGTCTTTGAAATGCGATCCGAGGCTCGTTAGAAAAAAGGCCTGAGCACTTTCAGGTTGGCGGATCAGAGAGCAGTGTCAGATATGCTGCTCTCTAATGTCACCAATCTATCACTGTCTGCTTAGAAGTGCCAGAGAGCCTTCAGGGTGCAAACCGAGGGACCAACTCTCATCTGTAAACTGTGAAATTAAACTTGTTTATAAGTCAGAATGCAGCTACAGGACGAGGTCTGGATGCTGAAAATACTCCAGAGGATAGCTACGCACAAGACTTCCCGTTTTTAGTATTTCTTAACAACAATATATAGTCACGACTATATAAGCAATGATCAAAATCAATTAAAATAACCCAAACTGTTCTAACTTTGGCAGAAAATAGACAGTTTGTGATTAGAATCGCTTGTATCTGATGGAGAAAATACATTTTAATGGCTTTGGAAGAGACAGTTCAACCACCCAAAAAAACAAAAATACATACGTTTACTTACTTCTTACCTGCAGTGCTATAGACGTGAGCTCTAGATTGTTTTGGTGTGAGTTGCCGAGTGTTGGAGACGTCTGTTGCTATTTTCTACTGAACTACAACCGGCAACCGCATCCCGGTACAGAGGGAAGCGTGCAACGACTCATAAGCGAGAGGTTCGGGCTTACAGTTTAGAGGTAATCGATGCTGCTAGCTAACCTAGCCCCAATGAGCTAGCTAACACTACCGCGCAGCCGAGGAGGACGCCATTAATGTCTCGCTTGTTATATTCGTTGCAATACGATTATACCACTTAGCTTTTATCATAACGGTTGATCTGTAATCTACAACGTAGACATGTTGTCCGAGGAGGACGCCGTCAATGTCTACGTATTTTAAAAGCTCAAGGCTTTTTGGAGGGTGTTAGCCCCGGAAAGAGACTTTGCTGTTGAGTTTTTCAAATGCATTTCTTTGGCGCTTTGAGCACCACGAGCCGAATGCCATCTCGTCGTTGAGATTCTCCTCCTGTCATCAACGATGTCTTGATGTTGTTGAATCAGAAATGGCGGTAAAAATATTATAGCCATAGATGGGCATCCAGAGCGCTACGATACATCATATTTGTACAGAGACCGGACGGAACTATATGTATTAATGTATGGGTGTAAACCTTATGGTTCAAACATTACGATCCACTCAGAAAACAAGCATTTTACAAGTTGTTTGCTTGTCGTCTTGCAGACAGACTTCACAAAGCATGAATTCAGACTTTTTACAAATCGGCATCGTTATGTCCCGGGGTATCTGAACTTCCATGTACAAAGCAGCAATAGTGGTTATTTCAGCCGTGATCTTTGAAACGTTGTCTACACGGAGGTAAGTCATTTTATTACAAGGAAACAATAACGTGAAACAAAACGTGAAGAACACACAGCAAATCAGTCAACTCAAAGTAATCCACGTGGGACAGTCGGCAGGTTTGTGTGCATGGACTTTGCAGATGTATTTCTCACATGTGCAGCACGTCGTACTTGTTTTACAACTCTTCTTTGGGGGGCAGAATTGGCACCTCCTCCTCTTTCCCTCCCCGGCTGCAGCCTCAGGTTCAGCCCCATGAACAGCTCTCTCAAGTTCTGCAGAGGCTGCTGTGCAGAGGAGCGGCTCCTTTCCTAACAAGTGCCTTTTCCCAGCTGCTCCAGGAACATCCTCCTCTTTTGCCGCTTGCCAGGCCTCCAGTTGGGTCGATCTGAGGACACATCAATGATGTTATGGAAGGTGACCAGGGGCCAGTCTGTGCCGCTGTAAGCTCCCATCACCTCGTGCAGGTTGAACACGCCCACTTTGTTGTGGCTGTAGTCCAGGATGATGTCTGGTTTCCTGTCCTCACGATCACTGATCTCAGTACACTCTGTGCAGACTTAGGAGGACCGCACTCTTGTTCTTCTTTGGGAGGTCAGAAACAAGAGTGCAGGTGGAAGCTCAGGCTTGTTCTTTCTAACTGTGCCAACCGTGGTGATCTTCAGTCCATCTGTCACATCAAGCACAACCCACATGCCCTGGTTCTTCTCCGGGCCTCCACTGGCCAGCTTCCCTGTGGAGACTTGCATCTTCCAAGCGTAGCTGGATTGTGCATCACTGGCCAAGCATATCTCTATCCCATACGTTGCTGGCTTGCTGGGCACATACTGCTGGAAAGGCAGGAGAGAGTATCAGTGTCACAGAAAATAATTATATTGCATCTGTAGCAGTTGTGTACTCTCTTTTGCGTTGTGTTATAATTCAGGCACACTTGATCACTGTTTGGCTCCAACCACCGTTTATTCATAACAGACACATACGGCTTCTCACAGCTCACCTCGGGGCAACAAGCTCCGGGAACTGCCAAAGCAAAGAAACAATTATTTTAGCAAGCTGTTAGTTAGCAAATGACTCCACAGAGATGTATTTATTATTAAGCACATTGTGGTAAACTCAACAAATTACGATGCAGTTATTCTCTGTAGAACACTTTTTTTTAACAACAATATTATTTATTTAATTAATACACTTTGAAGCATTTGTAATAGAAATAATATTTAACACATAACCTATAGAAAACAATTCTACGAACAAAAAAAAACACATTTAGATATTACAACAGAGCTTGTCACGGATACGGTCTGCAGGGGTCCAGCAGAGGGCGCTAATGCTACACTACACACTAGTCCCAGTGGGAAACTAGTGATAATACATTGTAAATGATATTGACAAAAATAAGAGGAAATAATATAAATGGTATGGATTGGTAGTAATAGCAGATTTCAGATCAGTTGCAGGTCCAGGATCAAAGGTTCTTGCCAATCTCAGAAGAGCCTGAAGCCGTTTCATCAGTTTTTTGGTTGCGATTAAATATCTTGACCTAGACTTCTGTCTCTGATCCTCCACAGTCCTCTCCACCAGTTTCTGTTTCTGCTGACTGGAAGCTCTACTTCTCTGTCTGTGGTCCCTTTGGCTTTGATGAAGCTGAGAAGACGGAGGTTCCTCTTCATCACCTTCACTCTCCAGCCCTGAGATGCAGTGATTGATTTGCAGAAGGCACCAAATTATTCAGGGCTCTTCAATAAATCGTTGAATGGAGAAAAAAATCTGCTTTTAGATGAATGCATGAGTAATAACATGTAGAAAATATTAGTCTAAGGGCTTTTACTTTTAACAGAGTATTTTAACAGTTTGGTGGTATAGTCTGAATACTTCTTCACACTGTTTATATCTCTACAGTAGTAAAACAGCTCTTCCTAAGAGGCTTCGTCTCATTAAGAACATCATCCTAATCACCGTCATTAAGCTGATTGACTCTGAGAAGCTGTTTGTTTTTCTTTCTCTCTGGAAAGATTTTTTTTTGTTCAGCCTCCAAGAAACTGTCAGCGTGTTTCAGCTCTTTGTTTCGGCTCAAAATGGGAAAAATGTAGCCGAACATAAGGCGAGAACAAGAGGAACGTTTGTATTACGCGACAGAGTCTGCAGTTTACTTTGAATCTGCTGGAAAAATATCAGCTTTGAGGCATTTTAAAAGTATATTTTTCCTTAAATAGAGTTATTAAAAACGACACCAGAGCTCCAAGATATGGCCAAGATGGGGTGTCTAAAACAGTGCAGATGTGGTGAGTGAAGAAGACAAGGGTTTGGGAGGGGGAAGGTATTTCCAGCTCTTATGCAGCAGAGGAAAGGGAAACTGGACGAGGTCTGCAGGCTGAAGTAAAGTCAGCCAGACGTGACGTCATGCATCCAGTGTCTTCCCTTTGAGCTGCAGCCGGCGAGCAGACGGAGATGCAACGTCGCCGCTTAAAAAAAGAATCCCCGTCGAGAGTAGAGTACACAGTTTACAGCTCGCCGCACTTCAAGTCTAATGTTCCACGAGCCTCGCTGCACATTTCCACTTCAACACCCACTTTAATGCGTGCAAACGACTCCGGTTACTGTTTCATTACCGGCCTATAAACTCCACAATAAGTGGCTCCGTCACATCCATCTGAAAGGCGTCCAAGACGTCGCCCACAAAGTGCCCGCTTCGGTGCGCAGGCCTGCGTGTGTTTGGGCTGAACTTAATGCTGCATTTATTGCCACTGACTGGCCCATTGTAATGTATGTCAGATGTCTTTGTTTCTGAGAGGAGTGCAAAGAGTGGGAAGCAGAGGCTGTGAGGAAAGAAGAAGAGGAAAAGACTTTGGGTTCTGAGGAGGAAACAGGATAAACCTAAAGAAATGGGTTCCTCACTCCGAACGTCTGATCCTGCATTTACCTACGAAAAATAATGGGTCGTATCAGATATCCCAGGGAATTATTTTGCATGTTAGGTAATCATGAACAAAGTGGAGGATGGATCCATCCAACAGCAATCTTTCAGCCAGAAGGCCGCTGATTTATTTTCCCCGTAACTTGTGTACTTCAGTAACGGCACTTCTGAAACTATTTTAAACCCCAAAACCACGATCTTTTCCCAAATCTAACTAAAGTAGTTTTGCTGCCTCATTTGTCATTTGAACCAATTTGTTTCCTGTGAAGACGGAAGTTTATTTCGAAAAGGCCGTTATGCGTGTAACGAGCGGAAACTGAAAACGTGTTGCTGGCTTTTTCGTAGGAAAACACACCAAAAAAAATGTAACTTTGCCTAAAATATCAAACAGCCGGTGTTTGAGGACATTGCACTGTTTTCAAATCTGCCACCTCTTAAGAATAAAGCGGTATAATCCTCAAGATTGGGATGACATTAAACCCTATTTTTCAACCCGTCTAACTCTCTGTTGTAGTTTTTATTGTTAGTGGTGGAGTCCACCTTTCTACGGTCCATTCAGTGTGTTTCAACTGCATCTTTCAGGAAAAATACCAAACTGCTAGCTACTAGCCACTAGCTAAACAATAATAATGCTAATAACGTTACTCAAGAAACTTCTGCCTCTGCTTTTACTTCCTCATTTTCTTTCAACAAAGCTTCAGCATTATATTGTTATGAGCATTTTGGGATAGCTAATGGTTTAACTTGTGACAAGTGGCTTTACTGAGGTACCCAAGTAGCGTAAAACAAATAAGCTAACCTTCTCGTTTCCCATGGCAGTCTCCTGGGTGAAAGACCTAATAATTGAATTAAATGGTCCATTATTACATGGATTGCAGATGATATGATTTTGTGTGATTACGTATACAAAGTACAGCGCATAATTTTATTGTCGTTTGTATTTCTAGCTAACGCTGGATGAGAACAGCCTGAAGTGGAGGACCGATCAGCATGCCATCCCTAGAAACCCCACCGGTAGCGTGGCGAAAACAAAAGGCACACTTTGAGACTTTGGCCACCCCTTGTTGACACCGGTCCGAGGCTCAACAACCAGTCTGTAACTCTCTGAGGCGACTGGAGAACCTCCTTGTTGTGGCGCGGTGGCGTTTCACAGAGAACCACAGCTGCTCTCTGACGAGATCAAGCGGAACGAGGCGCGCGTCTGATGGACCGATGAAGAAGAGCCGATCCCGAGCCAATTCATTCCCGCAGGAATGCTTTTCATTTGCAGACCGTGTCGCTGCAGCGGTCCGAGCTGTCGGCACGCCGGGCCGCTGACAAACAGCATTTCAGAGAATCTGAGCTTATAATAGAGCAATGAAACCAATCCTCCCAAAAAAAAACTTCACTCATGACAATACTTCGTGGCCCGTGTCAGCTTCAAGCCAAGATGTTTAACGTCTCTATAAGTCTCGGGGTCCAGAGAAACCCCCTCGCCGCTCCAACGGCGAGACTTGTTCGGATTTATGGACGAGCTTTACTGGACTGCTGGGCCTTTCGTTCTGATCCGAGTCAAGACGTTCAAACCGATGCTGGTCTGTCGCAGCAGAGACTGGGATCCTCCGGCTGCCCGTTTTATAGACAACCTGGTGTAAAGGTTGACGAGGTGGGAGAGAGTATGTGAGGCCACGGGGGGAAGTAAAACCTTCATGGAAATTAACTTCTTGGACGGTTTATTGAGAGGGTCGTTCTCGGCGTTTATCTACGTTTACAAGTTGAGAGATAAGCATCTGGATCTTTTGTTGTTGAAAAGGAACAGTCTGACATTTTGGCATCTTAAAAAAACAATAAAAGTCCAGTGAAGCTCAACTAGCAGCACTTTGAGGGAAATGAAATGTGACTTAAAGGACAGTCGGTTGTTTTAGGAATTCTGTTCTTTTGCTGTCAGATAATGTTGTTTAGCCTGTTAGCACAAATCACAGCTAGCTCCCGACAACTTCAAAGTTATATTTAGTGTTTTTAATGTTTTTAGTTAATTAGAGGAAGTATTCAGATACTTTACTGCAGTAAAATACTAATAATACCTCATACCAAACTGTGGAAATACTCTGTAGTCCTGCATGAAAATGTTGCTTAAGTAAAACTATGCATGTATAATCAGGAACATGTATTAATGTATTCAAAGTATTAACATGTCCTGTGTGATTGTCATTTATATTACATATATAGATTAGTATTACTCATTCATTAATGTTAAAGCAGATTGTACTTGTTAGTAATTAGATGCACTACTTAATAAAACGATAAACAGTACAGTTTACATGGAAAATTACTTTTACCATCCAAAAAAGTTGCCAATTTAATTCCCGTCAATCAAACTAATAAATCAATGGACTAATATTCTCAGCTGTACTCGTATACACTGTTAGGTAATTTAATTCATAACGAAGCATCATGTGTTCATATTTTTTGATAATTTTTATTCTGTAAAGTAACTAAAGCTGTCAGACATATCTAGCAGAGTAAAAGTAGAAAGTGACCATGGAAAGAAAAGATCCAAGTGAAGTACAAGTTCCTTAAATGTGTACTTTAGTGCAGCATTTGAGTAAATGCACTTAATTATGCACATTGAACCAGAATTTTGATCCGAAAATCCCTGAAAATAACCCAATAACATCCTAAACTGGAGCTCTGTGTTGAATCAAAGCAAACACACACAACATAAAGAAAAATAAAATAAAAAAAATCACAGCAGTTCTCCTGCTCCTGTTGCTCCACGCTCTGCTGCCGTGATGGATCACACACACACACACACACACACACACACACACACACACACACACACACACACACACACACACACACACACAGAGCTGGCATGATGTCATCAACCAAGGTAAAGTCCAACCTCCTCGACCCCCAGAACACACAAACACACACAAACCCCTCTCTGAGTTTAAGCCTTCAAGTGAGGACATTTTGTTACATTATAATTCTCCAGATGTGTTGAATGTTTGTGATGAACTGAAGGGTTTCTTAAGTTTCTTGCTAAATAAACGACCTAAAAAGAGGTGAGCTATTTTCACTGCAGTACTTTTCAGAATATTCATCCCCATGCTACTTCCTCCACTGATTGCCTCGCACTTCCTCAGCTTGGCGTCTTGATGTCGGATGTGGTGTTTGTTGAAAAATTAAAATCTGTTTAGGCCACGCCCCCTCCGGCTAACGAGCTAAGCTAATTGAAGTGGAGCTGATGCCGCTGCAGGCTCTCGCCCTCATTAACCTGATTGATACACACTTTCCCCACAGCCACAGATTACATGTCGCTGTGAGTCATTAGTCCGTCCTCTGAGCAGGAGAAATGAATCTGACCTCAGACCTGCCGTCAGGAACACAAGAAGAATCGCTGCTGAAATGGATGAAGACTTTCGACCTGCGCTTTCACTGAGAACGTCAATCAGTTGGATGTCCGACGGCTTATTTTAAGTTCTGCTGTGACAGAACTGACCTGAATATGGAGGTATGAAGTATTCAGATCCTTAAAGTTATTTACTTTAAAGTGCTGTGTTCAAAATCTTGTTTAAGTAAAAGTATGCAAGTATTATCAGCAGATTACCTAAAGTATGACAAGTAAAAGTATTGTGCAGTAAAATGTTCCCTGTCAGTGTTTTATTATTATTCATTAATTAATTAATGTGTGTGTTGCATTTTACTGCTGTAGATGTTTTTAACTCCTTTATATCCTGTTGTCTAGTTTAATCTTCTATGCATCATATTCTATAAGATCTTCATGTTTGCAGCGTCTCTGTATCTCGAGAAAGAAAAACTTTGTGACGATGTATTTTCCAGCTGATTTCTTAAAGTTTATTTAGCTGAAGAAACATCAGGAATCGTTCTTAATATTTTACCTGATTCTATATTTCTGCATTTCTTGGTCCATTCAGTTGTTCTGGATTCTATCACACGTTCCCACACAGCGTCGCTCAGTTTCTCATGAAATTATTGTCGATCTTTTATTTTTATTTCTATATGCTATTAGATTTGTATGGTATTAGTTTTATTTTTATATATATATATATATATATATATATATATATATATATATATATATATATATATATATATATATGTTAAGGTATCATTCAGCTTTTAATGTAATTCTTTTTTTTAATCAGTTTTTATACCATATTATAGTTTTATACAAACATGGAAAACATCTACAAGAGGAACGGGGACCAACAAAACAAACATACTACTACTACTACTACTACTACTACTACCCCTAATATTACTACTACTACTACTACTACTACTACTACCCCTAATATTACTACTGCTACTACTACTACTACTACTACCCCTAATATTACTACTACTACTACTACTACTACTACTACCCCTAATATTACTACTACTACTATCACTACTACTGCTACAACCCCTAATAATAGTACTCCTACGACTACTTCTACTACTACTGCTTCAACCCCTACTACTACTACTACTACTACTACTACTACTACTACTACCCCTAATATTACTACTAATTCTACTACTACTATCACTACTACTGCTACAACCCCTAATAACACTACTACTACTACTACTACTACTACTACTACTACTGCTTCAGCCCCTAATACTACTACTAATTCTACTACTACTACTACTATCACTACTACTGCTACAACACCTAATAATAGTACTACTACTACTACTTCTACGACTACTGCTTCAGCCCCTAATACTACTACTACTAATACTACTACTAATACTACAACTACTACTGCTTCAACCCCTAATACTACTACTAATACTACAACTAGTACTGCTTCAACCCCAATACTACTACTAATACTACTACTAATACTACAACTACTACTGCTTCAACCCCTAATACTACTACTAATACTACTACTAATACTACAACTAGTACTGCTTCAACCCCAATACTACTACTAATACTACTACTATACAACTACTACTTCTACGACTGCTTCAACCCCAATACTACTACTACTGCTACTGCTTCAACTTTTTTCTTTTTCTTTAAGTGGCGTTCAGGTGAACAGATGACGATTGTCTTTGATAAACGAGTTCCACTTCCTGTCCAGCAGGTCGAGGTAAACCCCCCCCCCCTCACCTCCTCACCTCCTCCACTTCCTCCCACAAGGTAACCATGATCCTCCCCTCCCCGCGTCTCTGGATCCTCTGTCCGACACTGAATACCTTCCCCTTTTGCCCCGCACATGGGGAAACACATTTAATCCCTCGCTGGAGCGAGCATTTAATTAAAGGCAATAAATTATCCAACTTTGTGTTGGGCTGCCCCGGATCCCACGGGCCTGCAGGAGGACCGGGGAGGGTTTTTCAGGAGGAGGCGAGTGAGCTCATGGCGGCTGTTGTTTTAAAGCGCAGTATTGATGGACCGGCGGGTCACAGGTTCCAGACCTGGAGGAGGCGGATTAATGTCTCCCTCGGAATTTTTTGGGGTCTGCTCGACTCGGCGTCTGTGACTCGAGTCCACATTAGGAGTTTGTTTAGATAAACCTGGTTACCTCTGCGGGCCCGCTGCCTGCAGCCAGAGAGAGAGGGTCATCTCCTGGGCACCAGAGCCCACAGGAGCTCCCCGGGACCAATCCATCTCCATCTCAACGTCTCTGCTGCATTCTTTCCTGCTGAGAGAACGCACACAGATCACAAACACCGACGCAGATAAACTGACCGAGTCCCAGCTCACACTCCTCAACATGACATATCTGGGGTTTCCCAGGGGCTCTGCAGACAGTACGAGTCTTCATAAAAAAAAAAAAAAACTTTTCACAAAATCATCCACTAGACTTTTGACTTATTGGATGATACACTTACAATGTCATCGCGGTTTGTTCTACTTCAGCCTGTGAACGGTGGTGGAAGAAGTGCTGAGATGTTTTACTTTAGAAGTAAAAGTAGCAATGTCACATTCTAAAAATACTCCATTTACACCAGAAGTGATGGAAGCTAAATGTACTACATGTATTGATGATGCAATGTTGGTTCATATTACTGTTTTCTGTGTAAAATATGACTATAATATGCTGTTTATGGCTCCACGTCATGAGCAAAGCGTCGCCAGTGATCAGTGGCGTCTTCTCACTTCCACATGACTTTGCACAACTCATTATTGTTATGCATTTGTATTTAAAATGTTCCGTTAGAAGGACACAACGACATACTCAAAAGTCGGGTGTCGGCTGTGCTCAACTTGAAAAGCGTGGCGCATTGCATTGTGGGATTGTGAGCAGACATTTTGTTCCGTTTAAGGAACTTTACATTAAAGTAAAAGTACTGATATCACACTGTAAAGAATACTCTGTTATAAGTAAAAATCCTGCATTGAAAGTGTTACTTGAGTAAAAGTGTGCAAGTATAATCAAGAGAACATGTATTAAAAAGTATTAAAATGTCCCCTGTGACAATTATACTTTTATGCAATATATCATTATCACTCATGCATTGATGTAAAAGCAGGATTTTATTGTTGTAGTTGGTTGAGGTGGAGCTCATTTTGAAATATTAATTGATTCATTATGGATTAATTTGTTGATTATTTTCTCCATTAATTGATTATTAGTTTTTTGACGTCACAATTACTGAGAGCCCAAAGTGAACCGTCACAATGTTTGTTTTTATCTAAATCTCAACATTACCACCAATATATTCACATTTATTTACATTATTAAAAAAGGGGGAAACAGAAAATCTTCACATTTGGGAAGCTGGAAGAAATGTTTTTACATGAAAAATAGTCAAAATAGCTGAAAATAGATTTTTTTGTTGTTTACCCAAAATCACTTCACTTGCACTCGTACATTTTTGTTTGGGTAAAAGAATCTCAACTTGTAAAGTAAGTGAAGGCATCAAATAATTATAATTTCCCTCTGAGACATAGAGTAGAAGAAAGTGCCGTGAAAAGAAAAGTAAATGTACGTAGTTACATGAGTGTAAATATGGTCAGTGACCTTGATAGCAAATGGTTTTATCCCATCAGGGAGAACATGACCTTTGACCCCATTCGACAGACACTGAAGGCTTTAAAGTTCTCAAAATAAATAATCTTTTCACATCTTAGAGTTTTGACTGTTTTGAGGTAATTTGCATGTGTTTATGAATAGCACTAATATAAATAACTGCAGTAAATGACCTGCCTGCACACGCTGCGTTCACTGCTTAAGAGATCTGTGGGAAATCCCAGCGCTCCACAGCTCCAAGCCGTTTACAAACTTCCTCAGGAATGATGTCGCTGTTTATTCCTCTGTGTTGTTGTCACGGCCATCGCCGCCTCCCGAGGCTCTCCTCGCCTCATCTTTTTCATTTCTTATTCTTTCACAAGCGCTCGTGCTAACCGCAGGTTTAGAATTTTTTTTAAATATATGAAAAAAATAGAGATGAAGGCAGTTTCCAGAATCCCCTAAAGAGGGCAGTCAAACATGGGAGTTGAACTCGCCGCCTGTCAGTCAGCTCGGAGCAGCAGAGGGAGGAGAGCAGCACCGAGGACACACATGTTGTTTCCTGCTTCAAAAATAACCTCCAGTTGGTTAAAAAACACACATAAAACACCACTAAACTCATCTAGCTCTGCTTCCTGCAGCCGGCTGAAGGCTCCAGTCCCTGCTCCAAATTAGTAATTGATTTTAAGAAAAGGAAGATAAATGATCTCTTCTGTGGCCGCCAGCTTTGAAATGAGGTGTATCTAGGAAACTCCCAGCGGATTGGGAGAGCACATCCATTGAGGAGGCCAACTGGAGCGTGAGGGGGAACTAATCTCTCCATTTAAGAGTTGGGAGCAGATTTACGTAAATCGCCTTTTTCTTCTCTCCTCCTCCTCCTGCTGCTCCTCAGTCGAATTCCTAAGGAGGAGTTGCAACAGAGTGTGCAGCTTCTTCTGCTGGACTTAAGACTAGAAAACCTCCCTCAGGTCTGCACACGCACGCTTGTGTGAAGAGACCATTCTGTGGGATTATTTTTAAAACCAAAAAGAGGCCGGCAGGCTAAACGTGCCAGAAAAAGGCCGAGAAGCGAAGCCGGCTGCTGTTTTCCCTCTTCAAACCGGAGCCACTCTCAGAAAGTACACATGAAATTGAAGTTGTAATTCTAGTTTCCTCCCCTCGGTTCTGCTGATGGTTTTTTGGGCCTTTTCCCCACCGGCTCCTCCAGTGCTTAGATTTAAAAGGCGAATTTAACGGAGTTGCCATGTTGGCGCTCGGAAATGGAAAATAAAAAACCGGCTGACGAATAGTTTCTTATTCATAGTTTAAAAAGTAGTTTTCTACTCGCGGCTGAACCCTGGAAAACATTTTCATTGAAGTAGCAAAAAACTAATTTAGAAGCAAAAATTAAGTCAAAGAAAATGTGAAGAGGAGTTGAGTCAGAAAAGGTTAAAGGAGGAATATGAACAGAAGGAAGGACAGATGGAAACAAGGATACAGGGAAGTAGAAAGGAAAGAAGGAATCAAGGAAGTCATTTGTTGACATTGAGTCGGTTTAGCTTTGGAACCAATTCATTTAGAACGGAGAAAGTGTTTTTAGGTTGAAAGCAGCCAGAAATATCAAAATTGTCCATTAAACTAAAAGATTGGGAAGTTCCCAACCTGAAAACCTTAAAGCACAACTTATTCTCTCTGGATCTCTAAGGGTTCATCTTCATCTTCATCATCTTCAGACGCTCAAAAAGCTGCACAACAACATTTTTTTTTAATTAGTTTTGTGTGTTGAACTGATTATTTGCACGTTACGAAGTGTTTACCAAACTTCACTGACCACACGCTCTTCCCTTATAAATAAAAGATCAAATCATTTGACCCATTCCAGGAAATGTCGTAATAATTAATCGTCTCTGGTGGAAAATTATTTTGAAATTCTTCCAGGAAATGAGCAGAAAAGTAGAAAGACCCGTAAAAAAGAAAGCGTCACTTGAAAGATGACATTGGATTATGTTTTTTAATATAAAACATGAGTCCCCTAAAGTATACAGTCACAAATGTTGTCGGGTAAAAGGTAAAAAAACAACTGGAAATACAGGTACTTGTACCCATAACTCCTCCCCTCAGCACCAGGAGAACCTCATAATGAAATACTTCCACGAATCGAGGAACACATTTGCATCACTTTTTTTATTTGTATTATTATTTTGGAACTCAAAAGGTTTGTGGGACTCGAGGGAAGATAGAAGTCTATGAAAAAAAAAAAAGACAAACACACACAGTGTGAAACGTGAAACAGTAAAAGTCCTTTCCTTTAAAACAGTATATTATGCAAAAACAACAACAACAACAAAAAAGGCGGCAGCAGAGCTCTTGTGGCGACTCGTCTCTCGGTCATGTGACCTCTGCCGTCCATCTTTTCAGAGCTTCGGCCTCTTGGAAGACGCGTTTCAAACCAACGCCTCCGGGGGGGAAATACAGACATCAGCTTCGAGTCGATACGAGTTCAACTGCTGGAGAGGAAAAAGAGGAAGTTGGAAGCTCCGCCGGTGTCAAAATGTCCACTTCAGGCTTCCGTAGTTGTCGTCCAGAGAGGAGGTCGGAGGTCGGAGGCTGCCGACGTCACGGGAAAACGATCAAATCCAGAGACGCCACGTCACTGAGGACACGCAGCTGCTCGTTATTCCCTCCAGGGTCTCCGTCTGTCCCCCGCTTGTGTTTGTGTGTGTGTGTGTTGGATTTCAAGCCACGCGGCGTCTCTCGGCGGCCGTCAGGTGTTTCTCCTTACAGGTAGTCGCCCGGAGGTCCTGCTCCGAGGCCTGCGGACCGGCTGATGGAGTCCTGCGGAGGAGAAACAGATGGCGGCGCGTCAACAGGAAGTCCGGTCAAAGAGAAACAACTGAGCTGAAGAGGAGAAGCGTTTCTTGTCGTTTTTTCATTCTTGTTGTCGGTGAGAAAGATAGCAACGTCCTAGTCGATGAAAGTCACCGGAAACGGTCCGGAAACATTCATCGCAGGTCGTGAAACACAAGAGACAGGGTTCATACACATTGTGATCAATGGGTTTCATGACTAACCTGTTAAGCCTAGGGTAAATATAAAAGTTATATCAGGAAAATCAAGAAAAAAATCATGGTATAAATCCCTCCCCCCCAAAAAAACAAACATGTTAGGTATCAAATTAAACATAAAAATCAGGGCTACAATAATATATAATCCCGATGTAAAACCTCTAAACACAACTCAAACAATAAATAGGATTAAGGGTTAGGGCTTAAAGGGCTACAACAAATGTCCATGACAAACATTTAGTGAAATCTGGGTGTAAACAGTAAAAAGTGAGTAAATGTAGTATTTAAACTAACAATGAGAACACAAAGCATACAGTAAACCTTAAATGACACAAATGAATGAGACAATAGTTTGAGTTTTAAAAGCATATTCATTATTTCAAACTCAGCGTAAATGAACGTCATGAACACATGAATATAACACATTTACATGACTTTTACTAAACTTTTGGGGATTTTTTTTTTTCAAGGACTTTCCCAAGCCTGGAAATAACCATTTTAATATTCCATGACTTTTCATGAAGATAAGAAAGAGCTTCCTGGATCCCGAGGGGGAAACCGCTGTGCAGCAGCTGCTGCAATGCAAAGTGGGAAATAGTGGAAATATTAAGTGTAAATCCCAAATGTATGCAAAGTCCACCAACAGGTTAACAGCGAGGATCAAGCTGGGCTGCAAAAAGACATGTCAATAATAAATAGGATGTAAATATTTGTTCTAGAAGCTCCTGAGTTTCCACCATTACATTTAGTTTTTGTTACGTTTCTTATTATGGCTTTACTGGTTTATTCATCATGTTTTTTACTTCACACATGTGAGCAAATCTACTCAATTGAAGATTAAAAAAACATTTTTAGCCGTTTTAAAATGTGTTAAAAAAAAAAGGGGGTCAAAGATTGAGGCTCCAGTTCGGAATAATTTTCCAGAAAAAGCTAATGAGGGAAAAGAGGCCAAATTGATTATGGAGTGGTCATTTCCTCGTGTGTGTGTGTGTGTGTGTGTGTGTGTGTGTGTGTGTGTGTGTGTGTCTCGGCTGCATGCATGGTTGCATCAGATCCCAGCTGACAGGTGTATTGTTTCCCGGGAGCCAGAAGCTCAAAATGGCCGAGGGAAGAAAGAAACGCTTCTTCTGAAGACTCTTTAATTGTCTTCGGTCTGAGTGATGTTGCCGTCTGACTGACCACATTTTAGGGAAACCTCTCCTCCTCCTCCTCCTCTTCCTCCCCCATCTCTACCTCCTCTACACTTCCTCTCTACACATTAACATCCTCTTAATCTCTCCTCCACTGCCCCTCCTCCTCCTCCTCCTCCTCCTCCTCCTCCTCCTCCTCCTCAACTCCAGCTTAATAATGAAAACTGCTTACGGAGTAATTGGACTCCGTGTAATCAAATAAAGAGATGAGAGCGTTCTGCGTCTCTCGCTAATGATCAGTTCGTTAGAGCGAATGTGGAGAGGATCTCAGAGGATTAATTGACCTTTAAATCAGATGGAAATGGCTTTAATTAGCGAGGAGGAGCCGAGAGGACCGGAGAGGATGAGAGAGATGTTTTGACGTCTTGTTTTTGTCCATTTTTTTACAGTGCTCTGCCACTTGAAGTCTATTGTTGTTCCTTTAAGCCGTCTCGGACGAGAAGTCATCAAATACATAGAAAGATAGACATTTAAATATGAGAGAGATCATGTGATGTGACCGAAAGCTCCAGAACTGCCACTAAAGGGTCTGACAGTGAGAGTGCTCAGCTGGAGGCAGTGAGTCACTTTATCTCTATATTTCTTTACATTTTGGTGAACTGGCGCCTTAAAAGTCTCCCTGAGTTTATACTAAGCATGGAGGCGGACAACATTACTACTTTACTGCTTTTGATGCTTAAAGAATGGCTGATTTACATGTTTAAAGTTGATTTATGGACATTTATCTACAATAATATCGTGCTTTCACGATGATTGATGATAGCATTGATATTTTTTTTTAAATATATTGACGTATTTAGGTGTCATTCTTGAAGATTTTAATTGAAATGAATGAATGTTTAGTCACTATCTTTCAAACACAAAAGGTGACTGAGCCAACTGATGAAAGTATTGCAATATTTATATATTTGCAGTATTACAAACTGAATGTCTGTGGCTGCATTACGGTCGTTCTCCATTTAATAAATGCTGAAAACTTGAAGCTCATGAATCAACAAAAATCCTTTTTTTTTTTGAGCGAGTTTTGACGTAAACCAGACGAGACACACACACACACACACACACACACACACACACACCCTGAGTAATGTCATTTTTAAACGCTAAGAGCGCCACAAACTCCACCACATCCATCGTGTTGCCTTGGAGACAGAGATCTAAGAGATGCTGAGATCATTCTAAACCTGGACAACAAACATAAGAGTGACGCGGTTAAAGGCGCACGCGACTCGCGCGGTTAAAGACGCGCGCGACTCGCGCGGTTAAAGACGCGCGCGGTAAAAGACGCGCGCGGTTAAAGACGCGCGCGGTTAAAGACTCGCGCGGTAAAAGACACGCGCGGTAAAAGACACGCGCGGTAAAAGACACGCGCGGTTAAAGACACGCGCGGTTAAAGACACGCGCGGTTAAAGACACGCGCGGTTAAAGACTCGCGCGGTTAAAGACTCGCGCGGTTAAAGACTCGCGCGGTTAAAGACTCGCGCGGTTAAAGACTCGCGCGGTTAAAGACTCGCGCGGTTAAAGACTCGCGCGGTTAAAGACTCGCGCGGTTAAAGACTCGCGCGGTTAAAGACTCGCGCGGTTAAAGACACGCGCGGTTAAAGACACGCGCGGTTAAAGACACGCGCGGTTAAAGACACGCGCGGTTAAAGACACGCGCGACTCGCGTGGTTAAAGACTCGCGCGGTTAAAGACACGCGCGACTCGCGTGGTTAAAGACTCGCGCGGTTAAAGACACGCGCGGTTAAAGACACGCGCGACTCGCGCGGTTAAAGACTCGCGCGGTTAAAGACTCGCGCGGTTAAAGACACGCGCGACTCGCGCGGCTAAAGACACGCGCGACTCGCGCGGTTAAAGACTCGCGCGGTTAAAGACTCGCGCGGTTAAAGACACGCGCGACTCGCGCGGTTAAAGACTCGCGCGGTTAAAGACTCGCGCGGTTAAAGACACGCGCGACTCGCGTGGTTAAAGACTCGCGCGGTTAAAGACACGCGCGGTTAAAGACACGCGCGACTCGCGCGGTTAAAGACTCGCGCGGTTAAAGACACGCGCGACTCGCGCGGCTAAAGACACGCGCGACTCGCGCGGTTAAAGACTCGCGCGGTTAAAGACTCGCGCGGTTAAAGACACGCGCGACTCGCGCGGTTAAAGACTCGCGCGGTTAAAGACTCGCGCGGTTAAAGACACGCGCGACTCGCGCGGTTAAAGACACGCGCGACTCGCGCGGTTAAAGACACGCGCGACTCGCGCGGTTAAAGACTCGCGCGGTTAAAGGCACGCGCGGTTAAAGGCACGCGCGGTTAAAGGCACGCGACTCGCGCGGTTAAAGACTCGCGCGGTTAAAGACTCGCGCGGTTAAAGACTCGCGCGGTTAAAGACTCGCGCGGTTAAAGACTCGCGCGGTTAAAGACTCGCGCGGTTAAAGGCACGCGCGGTTAAAGGCACGCGACTCGCGCAGTTAAAGACACGCGACTCGCGCAGTTAAAGACACACGACTCGCGCGGTTAAAGACTCGCGCGGTTAAAGACTCGCGCGGTTAAAGACTCGCGCGGTTAAAGACTCGCGCGGTTAAAGACTCGCGCGGTTAAAGACTCGCGCGGTTAAAGACTCGCGCGGTCAAAGACTCGCGCGGTTAAAGACTCGCGCGGTTAAAGACTCGCGCGGTTAAAGACTCGCGCGGTTAAAGACACGCGCGGTTAAAGACACGCGCGGTTAAAGACACGCGCGACTCGCGCGGTTAAAGACACGCGCGGTTAAAGACACGCGCGACTCGCGCGGTTAAAGACTCGCGCGGTTAAAGACTCGCGCGGTTAAAGACTCGCGCGGTTAAAGACACGCGCGGTTAAAGACACGCGCGGTTAAAGACACGCGCGGTTAAAGACACGCGCGACTCGCGCGGTTAAAGACACGCGCGGTTAAAGACACGCGCGACTCGCGCGGTTAAAGACTCGCGCGGTTAAAGGCACGCGACTCGCGCGGTTAAAGACACGCGACTCGCGCGGTTAAAGACACGCGACTCGCGCGGTTAAAGACACGCGACTCGCGCGGTTAAAGACATGCGACTCGCGCGGTTAAAGACACGTGACTCGCGCGGTTAAAGACACGCGACTCTCGGGGTTAAAGACACGTGACTCGGGGGACTCACGGCGGTTTGGGCGGGACACTGGGCGTGTCCTCTGGCTGCAGCGTGGTGGTGGTGGTGCTACATGTAGTGCCACTGGCCCTCCACGCCCATCCCCACACCGCCGATAGGACCTGCAGGAGCAACACACACACACACACACACACACACACACACACACACACACACACACACACACACACACACACACACACACACACACACACACACACACACACACACACACCATCAGAATCAGAATCCGTTTATTTACCAGGAGTGTTTACACAAAAGACAACAACAGTGCAATAGATATTAAATTAAGTATAAGATAAAGTGCTCGGACAAACGGATAACATTAATGTAAAGTGTATGTTAAAGTGACGTGTGTTTAAATATGAAGTGAAGGGATGTGACCGGTAAGAAGGTCTGGACCCGATCATGTCAAAACATCCCAGCCGTCAAGTCAAGTTCAAGCACAAAATACAAGGTATTTGTACTTAACTGTCGTATTTCCTTTTAATTGTACTTTATATATTTCGACTAGTTGTTGGATGTTTGTGACAAACTGAAGGATGAATTGTTTCCTTCATGTGTTGATAAAATCCTCTTACTTCTTCAGATGAATAAAGTATTTTAAAAGCCTTTCATGGGCTTCAATATGATGCATTGATGTAGATTAAACATTATATAAAGACATTTTACTGCACTATGAGTACTATTACTTTGATATTTAAGTACCTACTTTTAAGGTGAATGTAGGACTTTTACCTACGTAGTATTTTCACCGTGTAGTATTAATAATTTTACTGAGGTAAATGATCTGAATACTTCCTCCGCCCCGGTTTGTCCCACCGGTGGTAAAAACACATCAATAGTTTGTTGGTGCAGCTTTACACTTTTTATTGTATTCCAATCGTATTTCAATAACTCAGTTAAATACCTTTGAAATAAGAAATATTAAAATGCACCCAATATTCAACTGAATCCCAACAGTCCACAACAACATAAGGTATGAGGTTGAATTGTGTGTGGGTGTGTGTGTGTGTGTGTGTGTGTTTACCAGGTGGTCTGATTCCCATGTGTGTCTGTCCGTCCATAACGAAGCTTCCCATTGGCTGACCATCTGGGCCGTACGGTCCTGTATGGCCCACTGTGGACAGGGGGGGGGGGATTATTCATTTTAATTATCTGGCTGCCTGCTGTCCCACAGTGATGACATCACTAACACTCACACTGCGAGGCTAAGGACGGTCTGACAGCTGCCGTCTATCACATGCTACTCCTTCGTGGAGAGAGATCGGCCATCATGGCCACATTTACTTTAACGTTACTGTTGCTATTCCTGCTCCCCTGAGGATGAACAACAATGACTTTGGTGACCCCTGACCTGTAGACTGTTTATAAGAAATGGACGTAGTCACTGTGAAGTCAACCGTTGGTCATTTTGAAGCCTTTGAGTTCGTCATTTCGTCCGTCGCCATCTTGTCTTTTTGCAACCGAGCGATACAACTCACTTTCATGAAGTGAAAACACACAATAAAAGAATGCAAAAACTATACGACAACTCCCAGACTGGACAACGCTGTAGCGCCCTGTCAATCACAGTAAGCCCCGCCCTCAAGCATACACTAATGACCATCATTTACTAAATGAACATCATGCTGTATTGAAGAAGACTTGAAACTAGAGATCTACTCATGTCAAGTAGAGTCATTTCTATAGACTCCAAAAAATGCTGCACGTTTACAGTTTTCACAGACTATCATCTTAAAATGCTGTAGTTTATGTTTTATATTGGTTTCAGATTTAAGTTCAGCATAAAGTCTGAAAAAAATCTCTTCTGTTTTGTCTAAACTTGTTTATGCTGTAGTTTATTTCCCTCTTTTTCATCCGGCGTCTGATCTTCAGAGGGAGGAGAAGAGGAGGAGGGAGGCGGTCATTAATCAATGATGAGATGACTGAAAATGAAATGCATTCATCCTCGCGGGGGAAATTAGCTCCATAAAGTTTCATCCTAAGGGCACGGGAGGGAAGTTTTTTTTTTCAATCAATCTACATAGTCACATTCCCAGGATCCAGGTCTTTAACAGTTTCTCATCGCCCTCATTCAGCCGTGCATCGCCGCTTTTGTGTGGAAGTCAGCTGCGGGGTAAATGCTAACAAAGCTCAGGGGCCAAAAGGCTAGCGGTACTTTAGCCCCGCTTTAGCCCGGCTCCTATTTGTTTTAATCCCAGGTTAAAATGTTCAATGGAGTGGTCAGTCAAAGCGATTAGCGTCTTTGTCTGGAGCTAATCCTGCTGGGGTTTAGAGGCCATTCAATCCTGGAGTTTAAGCTTCTCTGTTTCGCTTTAACACACCGAGGAGCCAAGAGAGCAAAAGACAGAGTGAGCAGGGGGGAGTTTCACCAGTGAGGCTTTTTAGTGCGTCTTACTGCTCAAATTCAGGCTGCAGGAGTGTGTTTACATGCACTTAGTATTCCAGTTATGATCAGGTGTTTGGAGTGTCCCGGTTTGCTCATGAAGACGTCAAATTCTGATTTCACAAATTTGAATAAACCCCCTTTTCTCTACTTAATGGTATATCTTACCCTAAATCTAAAGCTAATGTAAATCGTGGCACATTGGAAAAATCTTTTTATCAGCACATTATCCGAGTTATTGGATCACATAAGCCCGGAAAAAAACGTTCAAACCAATCTATCATGGAGGCACATTTCCTCTTTGCTATCAAGGTATCCAAAACACACACTGGCATCACCAACAAGTGGACCAAAATTAGGGCATTCCCTCAGACCGTCACTCGGTTCTTCTGCATGGTTGTGTATGTCTGACCCTTTCTGATTGGACGACACCAAACCATCTTGAGAAGAAACACAAGGCTGCATTTTGGACTTGAAACCACAGACAAAAGGTTGAAGAATGCATCTGTGTTACGATATCATTAAAGCAAAGCTCATCAATCACGTGAGGTAGGTCCCCCCCCCCCGAGTGAACAAAACCACCAGCGGTTCCACAATGCAGTTCATCAGCGGGCCATGTGGGACGCATTTCAATCTTTTTTTATTTTTATGTGACCACCGTAGCCAGAACTGTTACAGAAATACAACTCTTGAGATCTGAGACTCGAGAGTTTTTCTGCCAAACGGCTAATTTATCGACACGCGAAGCTTCCAAAATCACAGCGTCTATTGTTGTTTACACTTTCAGGGCTTGATTTGCTTTTTCCCCCACAGACAAACTGTTAAATCTCAAATGTCAAGACTGTACAACTATTCACTGGCCACAGCATCACCATGCATTATGCATTATGGAGAAATAAAGCTTTGACGAATAAAAATAGGTTGAACAGAAGGCCGGCAATAGCTCTTTTTTTTTAAGCATGTGAATGATTTAAATCGAAAGATTATGAGATTTCATCATCAAAAGCAAAGCATCAAAATTACACCGTGTTACTCTTAGGTCTAGATGTTGATGGCAGATGCAGATCTGGACCGGAGAGTAAATATAAAAGTATAAAAACTTGCCTGCTCTGTTGGACTGGTCGATCATGGGCTGAACGATCCGCCGCCTCGCATTGATGAACCTGAGAAACAGAAGGAGGGAGGAGAAGGTTTAGAAATGAGGAGCAGCAGCAGTCTGGAAGGCTGCAGAGAAACTCTGGTTCACTGTGGGACATTGAACGCCTCGCTGCACACAGAAATATCACAAGTTTCTCTCACAGGATTTATTTCCCGTTTCTTTAACGTGACGGGAAGAAAAAAAAGGTGCAAATCACAACATAGAGATGAAAAGTGCTTTATCGACCACCTGGAACATTAAAAGCGTATTTGAGCTTCAACGTCCGGATCTATCAGCACAGAGGAAAATCCAGTTGCTAAAATATTGCCGTCAGGTCCAAAAAGAAAGATACATAATTATCTCACCTAGATTGTTATATTGGGAAGAAAACATTTTGGGGGAAGACATTTTTTTTCAACAATTTGGGGAACATACAATGATAAAAAAGTCATTGTTTTTTAAAACAAAAATAACTAATTTTGTAGCGACATGATTAAAACCAAGAAGCAAAGGAAACCAATGGTTTAGTCACTAAACTGGTTTGGTTATCTATCGCCAACAGCTTTACTTTAGCAGCTAAACTTTAAACATATCCGAAGGTTTAGTTTACAACACTAACATTTTAAACTCGTCAGTTATTGCAGTTTGGTTTCAGTAAGCATAGAGTTCACGTTAATAACTAAAAAGTGTTTTTATTAGCCAGGAATCCTGTGGTTCATTTTGGAACATTCATTCATTCTAATGCAGTTTGATTTCCTAAATTCAACAGTTCAGTAAGCAGCTAACTTGAAAACAAAACCAAAGCTGTAGAGCAACAGCTCCAACTACGTCCCTGTTTACCTCATCGGCCAACGCAGTTTGGTTTCAATGAGCAAAAACATTCGGGCTAGCAGCTAAAAGCGTTTCATTTCATTTTAGCCGCTTGAATTCAGACACCCGTTAGCTAGAAGTCAGCTTTAGCAGCTAAAAGTTAAACATAGCCGAAGGTTTAGCTTAAAACGCTAATATTTTGGTCTCGCCAGTTAATGCAGTTTGGTTTCAGTAAGCTTAGAGTTCACGTTAATAACTAAAAAGGTTTTTTATTAGCCAGGAGTTATTATCCTGTGGTTCATTTTGAAACCAGGATGTTAGACCAACAGCTAAAACGTTGGAACATTCATTCTAATGCAGTTTGATTTCCTAAATTCAACAGTTCAGTTTAGCAGCTAACTTGAAAACAAAACCAAAGCTGTAGAGCAACAGCTCCAACTACGTCCCTGTTTACCTCATCGGCCAACGCAGTTTGGTTTCAATGAGCAAAAACATTCGGGCTAGCAGCTAAAAGTGTTTCATTTAATTTCAGCCGCTTGAATTCAGACACCCGTTAGCTAAAAGTCAGCTTTAGCAGCTAAAGCTAATACATTTGCCAAATCCAATGAAGCTGTTAGCTTGGCCATCTGCTAGCCAATGGATACCCAGCTATATTTGGTACCACTTCAGTACACGTTCTGTTGTGGTTGAAGTGTTATTCCACGGTTAACACAGGAGGGTTTGTACAGTATTTCTTAACCAAGTTACGACAGAAAAGTGTGAACCGCACTGAAACCGGTCTGTGATGGCTGCAGGCGTCGGGGGCCGCAGCAGCGGTGCATTCATACATGTCCCCTTCTAAGTACACTCTTGAAAGCCATCATCCTGGTATGCGTGACCCATGACCTGGCACCTTCTGTGACCCCCCCACTCCCTCCTTTAACTCCCCCATATTCCTCCCCTCCGCAGAGGAGCGCTCTGGTCTTCCTCAGCTTAAAGCCTTCTGAATCGCCTGTCGACCCCTCCTGACCCGCCCCGGAGTGAAAGCTCTGTGGTTTCCCACTTGATTTATGTCCCCTACAACCACCTCCACACCCTCACCCCACCTCCTCACCCCGGGGGAGGGATAGTTCCATTTCAACTTGTTCGGAAAAAGAGGGAGGAGAGGGGGGGTACCAAAAAAAGAAGTGGGGGGGCGACCCTGTTTCCTTTTCAGGAAAACAAAAGCCAGAGCAGCCTTTTCAGGGAGTAAAAAAAAAAAGGCTAGCAGGAGGAGGAGGAAGAGGAGGAGGAGGGTGAAATACAGAAGAGTTTAGGAGGATCAGCTCCAACAGGAAGCGGAACAACTTTCACTAAAATGTTTGACATTATCGGGTCTCGCCGGAGTTTCTGACAAGACGCAAAGAATGTCCTCCCTCAGCGCCGCGTGAGGCTTTAACTGTTTGAGACTAAATATACAAAGTACCTTTAAATAAGGAGAGAAGAACCCGTTGGGCCGGAGAGAAGAGATGCTGGTTCCTTTTGTAAAGACTGAACAATGTCACAAGATAATTAAAAGAAGGAAGACTAATGAAGAAAACATCTGTTGCACTAACTTGTGTTTTAAATGTTTGTTTTTTATGTTAATACTCTTCACAAATCCTTCAGATGAGACAGGCGAAAAATTCAAAAGGAGAAATTACCAGTTGACTTGTTCATGACGAGGGATGTGATTTTAAAACGATTCATTCCCGGGATGACAATTTAGTTTGATTCAAACTCAGTGTGTGTTTATTATTTTCATATTCGTTGGATTATTCATTTGCTAGAAGAACAATTACAAAGTTGCTAAAGTTTAGGTGGAAACAAAAGGAGAAGAGAACCATGTGACCCTCTGTTTTTAACCTCCATTAAAGAGTCGAGAGCTTCACCCATTCATGACCCCTTCACACCGTGAGACTGAGTTTACAGCTGTCAACCCATAAACACACACACACACACACACACACACACACACACACACACACACACGCACACACACACACAAAAAGACATTGACCATTAGTCCCCCAATAACACACTGAGGCTCATTCTTCTGCAGCCAGACGGCCCATAAACTGCGACACGGCACCCAATACCGTTTGTATCAGGTCTCTTTTTTTTTTTCCTTAGTAATTTCTTGTATTTATTTAACCTTTATTTGTCCTGGATGGTTCTGTTAAGATTTAAAATCTCTCCTCTGGTGAAGACGTTGCTCAAACAGTCCATTCGTCTCGTTTGTTGGACCCTTCCACCTCCAACCCCCCTACCAAAAAAAATCTTCTTTTTGGATATTAAACACCTCGTCATTGCTCCAACTGTTGCTTAGTCACATGGATCGTTTTAATGTGTTTGTCCGCCACGAAAAAGGAACTTTATTGACTTATTTTCACCCTGAAGGACACGAAAAAACAACAACAGATTGTATTTTGTGACTATTTCATGATACTGGGCTGGTTTCTCACATTAAAACACAAATAACAGACACAAAAACACAAATTTAAAGCAACGTCGGCATCGTCATTCACGGTGGATTCCACACAGTTTTTTTTTCCCACAATCATTTTTCATTCCCATAGATCTGTGATCGAAAAGTTGCACTGAATCTTGATAGGATTAAATAAACATTGTGTTCATGCTACCATCTTTGGACTTTATATTTTCTTTTCTGTTCCTCCTCTGAGGCGGCAAACATCGACCTCACGACTAAATCTTTTGGCATTAATTTCCCAGTTAAATATATTACACTGGGAAACTAAAACAGAACCCTCTGGTTGCAGGAGGAGGAGGAGGAGGAGGAGGAAGAGGGTGTTTGCTCCTCTCTATACAGTCAGTCTTCTCTCCTGAGGTTTTAAACAAAGCTGCTACACAACCACAATCACCAAACACACACACACACACACACGCTGACACACTGCTTGTAAAACAGTCAATAAGCCCCGCCCACCCTGGGTGTCACTCTCAGGTCAGTACGCCACCCCTCCCTCCCTCTCCTCTCTCCCTCTCCTCCCTCCACAATGGTGTGTTTAAATAAACCAGTCCAGCTGTTTGCCATGAAAATGCCATTTACACCATACTGCACCCCTCACACACACACACACACACACACACACACACACACACACACACACACACACACACACACACACACACAAATCAACAAATATGAAGAAAAAATGAAGACCAAAAATGTATATGAACATGATTCAATTCATTTACCTTTTAATTTCTTTATGTTCAGATAAAGGTGAGGAGGATGAGGAAAGGAGAGGAAACAAGGAGAGGAAATACAAGTAAGCAAGGGAAGTAAACAAGGAAAAGAGATGAAAGGAAGCAAGGGAAGTAAAAAAAAAAAGTAGAAAGGTGGAAACAAGGAGAGGAGGGGAAATATAAGGGAGCAAGGGAAGGAAACAGGGGGAGGAGATGAAAGGAAAGGAGGGTAAAACAAGGAAAAGAGAATAAAAGAGGAACCCAAGAAAATAATGAGAGGAGGGGAAGACGTCATCTGTAAAATTCAAGCAGAATATCTAAATTACAGTGAAAATTAACCAATGCCATATCAACCAGTTAAGAGCGCACACACACACACACACACCCCGTGTGATCCCCAGTATAAAGCGGCGGTCGGATCAAAGCTTCGTTTACAGCCTCCGTCTCTGCTAGCTCGTTCACTCTGAATCTGCAGAATCAGGGAAAACACTGCGAGCGGCTCCAGAGGCGTAACCACGGCAACTGCCAAATATTCAGAGAGAGCGGGTCGGGCTAATGGCATCGGTATACACACACACACATCACATCAGGACCGGCTGTTTAACAAGTCTGAAGGTGTTTCCACTCAGTCTGAATTCATGAGAAATATTTAAATTTGTGCGTTTTTGATTCTGTGAGATGAAAAAAAATTGCAAAGAAAATTACGTTCAAGCGAGTTTGGAATCGTTTCTCCTCTTGAAGAGTTAAAAGCAGCCGTTAAGAATCCTTCTGATGTTTCTGAAACTTGCCAGATTCATTCAGAAAAAAAAAGTGATTCTAAATGATATAAAAAATAATTTTAAAAATGATGTCATGATACAGAAAAAGGCCTCAGATTATTAGACTGAGTCAACTCTTCTGCTGTTTATAAATCATGCAAAAATACATGTGGATGTAAAATCTGAATACTTAAATTCCTCTTTTTGTTTCACAAGATTGATCAAGTGCGGTTTAAATTTTCCTCTCCAAATCATTTGTTGACGAGTCCTCTGCGATGTCAACAAATCAAATAATTTCCCAGAACCTTTTTGAATTCACAAAATCGCCTCCGACTTCGAGGAGCCAATGAGGAAGAAGTGATGCTTGTGTTGGAGGTTGGTCAGGAAGGTCAGGGTCTTTCTTTACGTCCACAACAATTAAAACTGGAACCAGGTTCTGAATTTGCAATGCGGGTTCCCTGAAAGCTTCCTGGAGAAGCTCACAAAACGTTGAAAAGAAAACACAGTGGAAATGGCTTTAATTGGCTAAAACTTGAAAAAATATCAGTCCTTTAAAACATACATAAACATAAAACACTCAGTGTTGCTAACTTTTCCCCAATACGGCTAAATCTAGCGAGGAAGTCGCCAAAACTGACACCCCGTCCTGTCGGGCCTCTTCTGAGGCCACTCCCTCCTCTGAAGCCACTCCCTCCCTCTGAAGCCACTCCCTTCCTCTGAAGCCACTCCCTCCTCTGAAGCCACTCCCTCCCTCTGAAGCCACTCCCTCCCTCTGAAGCCACTCCCTCCCTCTGAAGCCACTCCCTTCCTCTGAAGCCACTCCCTTCCTCTGAAGCCACTCCCTCCCTCTGAAGCCACTCCCTCCCTCTGAAGCCACTCCCTTCCTCTGAAGCCACTCCCTCCCTCTGAAGCCACTCCCTCCCTCTGAAGCCACTCCCCCAAAAACGATCATCCTGAACGCAAACAACCAGCATGCCTGGTGTTCGTTCTCACTGCCAAGACGGGCATCGGATTACTTTTCCTCTTTTTGTCGGCGCATTAAAATGTGTCTGAATATAAAAAGATAAAAAATGCTTTTAAAAGGAAGATTACCAACCCCGCCTTTAAGTTTAGGCGGATTAAACCGTGTGGTTAAATCCCCAACAGTGTAATTTGTTGATGTTTCCATTTCTGAGATGTAAACAGACCACACCTACAGGTCTCTACCTCCAGCCTCCGAGCGCCAATTAAATCTCCAATTAACCGCCTCCTCCCCTCTGTCACTGTAATTGGGGGATATTTAGAGAAGAGGCAACCCCACAGGATTGAATGCACGTCATTATGTTTCCTCGGCGGGGTTCAAACACACAACAACGTCGCCGACTCACCAGTTGTTGACCTGCAGGATGGTGAGGCCGGTGTCCTGAGCCAGCTGCTTCTTCTGCTCCTCCGACGGGTACGGGTGCTGCAGAGGGACAAAACACGGAGGCGTCAACACACTGCAAAACATCACGGGGTTGTTTCTTCTCCCGTTTTTTTTTTTTTTTTTAGTGAGAGCCTGAAAGCTGCTAATTAGCGTTTAAGAAGGGAGGCGGGGCTCGACTCATTAAGGGGATATGAAATGGAGCATAATTAATGGGAAGAAATGGTGAGCCAATTAGAGAGGGAAGCCAAGTGGAGAGGGCGCCCCGTTAATTAGTGCGTGTGTGTGTGTGTGTGTGTGTGTGTGTGTGTTGGGGGTTCGTTCAGGCTTGTTTCTCTCACAGTAGCGGATCAGAACAGGCCCGAGGCTGCTCAGCTCCAACCCCCGCAGTCTGCATGTGTGTGTGTTTATTATGCTTTCAAATGTTATGTTGTAGGTATTGATTCAAAGTATCCTCATTCAGCAAAGTTATTTTTGTGCGTTCTCCTCCAAGTGTTCGGGATAAATTAGCAATCAGAGCGGCTGCGCTAACCAAAGCCCCCGGGACGAGCGTCAGGCTTCGTGAGCAACTTTTTACATCGTGGCCAAAACGGTGGAATAACAACTTCCTAATCAACTTACATTGAGACAGTGACGTCTGTTAATCAGCTTTTTTTAGGGGTAAAACCACTTAATTTAACCCTCATCTGAATAATTAGGTCCTAGAAGCTGCAACATTCACTAATAGACAAACAAAAGCTATTATGTTCATGTGAATGACAACGAGGCTGGACTGAGGGCTGGGAGGCGGAGTTAAAGAAAACACTCTCTCTATTGTCCCCATGGAGAAAAACTAAAATATATATATATATATATACACACACAATTATACTCTTAACAACTAGCATCCTTTCATCATTAGACCGCTGTTTGTTCCCCGTGTGAAATGAGGTCAATGTTGACGTTTACTGCGATTTCGCAGTTATTTGAACCCAAACGACGACCTTTTTCAAATACTTTTGGCGCCTGAACGTAACCAAGTCGTTTCCTGTGAAGACTGAAGTTTATTTTTAAAAGACGGTGTGCACCGGCGGCCGGTGCACTCGTAGGGAAACGCACAAAGAACGCCGAGTAACTTTTTCGTAAAATGACGACCACCAGATGCCGCTAAATCTCCCTTTTCCGCTATTTTGTCACACTGTATGAACGTAATCAAGAGAAATAATGGTGAGATTAATACATAATGCGAGTAAATCATCACTGAATGTGAGCGTCCCTCCTGTCCACACTGCAGTTATTCCATCATGATGTGGCGTCACTGAGAAATGGACCGTCCTCCTCAATAAGAGGCTTCAGCAGTCTGAGCTCGAGTTAAATCGAGTCCTCCTGGCAGCCATATGTTGGCTCGTTGTTGGCGGGTTTATTTTCCACAGAAACAAAACTACTTGCGGCAAAAAGAGGGAATTTCATTCTATAAAACCCACTGGAGTCGCATGACTCAAAGAAGTCACCCATTTCCACAATAACACATTTATTCTTGTTTTTAAGACGGGACAGGTTTAGGTAAAATGTGTTAAGATTGCGATTTGACCAATGGCGGTTTATTAACAACTCATCTGAATGCACTCTCGCCACCTGTAGTGCAGAGAAAAGTTCTTGTGAAGCTGTTGAACAATAAATTATGTGTCAGTGCGACCGGCTGACAGCCAGTGAGAGCTCCTTCATGTGAAACCAGCTGCTGCAGGTCCTCGGCGGCCCGGCGCTGCCCGTCCCTGACCCAGATAGCGCCGCTTTTTTTTCTTCTTCTTTTCACACTGATGTAACATGCATCGCTGCTCAAGAGTTCAGACTCGTTAAACTCTGCAGAGGGCAGAGCGGAGAGTCCAAAATGGCCGTAAGAACAGGAAAGCAGAGATGTGGGTCTTTCTACATTTCTAAATGGAAATATTTGGCAACCTCTTTATTCTTCCAAGTGATTTAATAGATATTTAAAATGTTCTCTTTGGTTTTAACCATAGACTGTATATAAGAAGTGGACGTAGTCATCGTGACCCAATCTGTTGGTTTCTGGACTGACGTTTTGAAGCCTCACGTTCGTTACCGCCATCTTGGTTTACGGCCATCGCCATGTTGCTTTTTGCAACCTTATGTCAGCCGATTTCTAAGTCCTGACGTTTCTTCTTCTTCGTCTGGGACGATGTGTTAGTTTTGCGCTGTGTCGATTGTGCAAACAATCAAATATACTTTAAAAAAAACGCACCTCTTCGCGAACAGCTAGCGTTCAAGTTAAAACGAGCCATTCATGACAACTTTAACGTCAGTAAACAGAGTTCGGTGAATCTGACTCTCGTTCTTAGAATTACTGATCATCTACTAATGCAAATTCTGATTTTATGTTCAATCTCAAATCACATTGGCTGTAAAAAGTAGAAAATAATGTAGAAAACTGCCATGTTTCCGCTAAACACAATCACTAGTAAACATGACCTGAAGCTAAATCCAACAGCAGAACATTTTACTGCTAAATCCTGCTTAAAACTGTATTTTTCCTTGAAGTACTTCCTCTAAGTACTTTAAGGCGTTGGATACCCGTTCCTTCAGGGGTCTGAAGTAATGAAAGCGCAGTTTGTAAATGTGTGATTAACAATCTAAAGTGTTGATATATTTCTGCAGCCGAGCCGACACGCGAAACACAGACGAGGAGAAGATATTAGCGGCACAGGAAGCTGGAAGATTCCTCCACTTCCTGTTTCACCACAAACCCTCCAACGCTTTTATTGCTTTCATCAAACGGCCTCGGGCCGACACCAGAAGACTCGCCACATGTCTCTCTGTGGCGAGGAGGGAAAGTGTTTGATGTCGTCTTCCCTCCGCTCCGACCGTCCCCTCTGCCAATACTGCAGCGTTTCCCCTGTGATCTGATAGCAGGTAATTGGCCTAAACTGCCTCTAATTTGCCACAAAGAGCGATAATCATGAGGTCGTTTCATCGCCTTCTCGGCCACAGAGTCGCAGCTCCCTCCGGGGAGGAGCTGTAATGGTCCCGACTGCAGAACAAGGACGAGACAAAGCAAATGACGGCACAGATTGTTTAAACCTGGACAACACACACACACACACAGCTGGGTCAGAACCATCCGGCTCTCATTGCTCATCAAGTCACATGAAATCCCGGCCGTCACAGGCGGCGCGGAAAACAATTTCAGTGTTTTCGAAGCCGCAGAATCCTGGGAGGCGAGAGTAAAAACACATGGCGCGCGGTTCAGGGCCGCTCCGACCTCCCGGGGTAATTTCAGAGTTTCCACGCAGGGTTTTTAAATCTGAAGCCACCTGCTCGTTATGAAATGATAATCCTGTTAGCGGGGAGCAGCCTGGACGAGCACCGGCAGAGCTCAGAGGCTGGTCTGGGATCAGTCGTACTGCCCGTCTCACTGGGAAGGTAGAGCTTATCTAAATGGTGTAATATCGGGTTGTGAGGTTTACGAGTTTCATTTAGTAGTGCACAGATTACCAATTCAAGCAGAACAAATTAACTTTTAACTGGTTATGAAACAGTCTCAATTTAATGCGGATGCCTCAATATTTTGGATATTGCTGAGCCCGCTGGAGGGAAGGGAGACATGGGAGAACCAGAAATGAAAGAACGGAAACAATACCACCTTTGTCCACAGGGACCGCCAAACTCAACACAAAAATATTCCTCGTAGTAGCTTTAAAACTCTTACGTTTTGCCGAACAACTATTTAATTGCCAAAGCCACAATCTTGTTTTTGCTGACCTTAATTTATCTGGTTTATTTTATTTAAAACATATACACTCGTTTTAAAGTACTCTTATCTGTTTGTTATTTACCATATGCATGTTTTTGTTTTTATTATATTTTTATTGCACTGATGTTTAATGCACATTTCACAGAGTCAAATTCCTCCATTGTTCAACGTCTTTGGCAATTAAACAATTCAGAAGTGCAACAAAGCCCACCAGAGACAACTGGCTTCAATGAACAAAGCATTTGCAGAATCACCCAGAATTCTTCATCACCTGCAAACACACTATTTCACGCTGCATGTGGGGAAGGTGTTGCCGTTTAGTGTCCCAATAAACCTGTTAAGAGGCTGTAATTACATCTCATTTAGAGTGAGAGTGTAAGTGAGAGTAAGCATTTAACAAACATGTCAGCACTGGTCCAGAGTTGTCCACCTCTGATATAAGACAATTAAAAAAGGTAAAAATCAGAAAGCACTTATTTACAAGAGGTAAAAAATGTTTTTTGTTGAGTTGAAGGTGACTTTAAACTGTGTCTTCTTTCCTAATCATGTGTTTTTTTCTCCGACAGCTTGAAATCTTTCCCTCCATCTGTCCTCTGATTGGCCTCGCCTCCTCGCTTCATTATCTGACGGACGCTCATTTACGCTGTCAGGGAAGAAAGGCTGCTCCGTGATGTATGTGACCACATGCTGGACATTTTTTGTGTGTGTGTGTGTGTGTAGGGTGGGGGTGGGAGGGTGAGAGGTCAATAAAGGCGACCCCCACAGAGAGCCGGGCCCTGGGGTCCCTGGGGGGCCTGTCACTGAGGTAATGGATGATGTTTTCACTGCAGGGTGAGGGAGCCACGGAACAGCCGTCCTCACACTGCAGGGAAATTAACGTCTGTTCACAGTGGCCTTTCTTTTTAACCAAATCCAGAGCGTTTTAGACCCTCTGCAGTCCTGATAGTTGGGCGCTTTGTTCTTGGCGGAGAAACTCGGGAGATTTAGTTCACGGGAAAACTTTACAGTTTTGGCAGAACAGCCTCCGACCTGGTTGGAACTGAATCTTTGACCTTTGTTCTTAAATCTGTGGTATGTTTCTACTGATCGTGAGTTCCAGGAAAAATTTAACATTTAATCAATTCTGATAGTTTTTCACTATAACAGGAAAGATATGCAGGGCACATTGCATTTAATACTTAAAATATCTTTGTTTTTTTTTTATGTCAGTGTCAGGAAACTTAACTCTAAAAATCTGTCTTGATATCAGATTTAGAAACTTTTTAGTTGCAAAAACAAGTTTGCTTTTGGCGCCCAAAACTTTCCAAGGAACAAAATTAGGCACATTCCTTGAAGACCTTTTAGGGGCCGGGACTCAAAGTATAAACTAACTTTAGTACTAAATCCAGAACTTACTCTGAACTAACTCTAGTCTGGTGTGAATGAAACGCAAGAAAAGATTTTGAGTTTCAAACATTTGTAAAGTATTTCTTTTACAAACACAAGCAGCTGCAGCACAAGCAGCATTTCATCACATACTTGCATTTTAACTTTCTGTGTATCCTGAGAATTAAAGCTTTGGTCCTAATAGCTCTCGAAGCTAACTGCCGATTAGCATGTGAGCTACCTTGGATTGGAGGTTCAAACCGTTTATTAAAGAAACATATTGACTGCTGTGTCATACCAGTCTGAAAGAAAAGCCCTGTAATGGAGCAGTAGTTACTCTGGACATGTTTAAATAATAATGGATGGAGTCAAACGGCATCGAGGCTGTAAGAGCTTTTGCCGTTTACCAAAAAGGTCAGAACTGTTAAGTCGACTTCATGTCGGTCAACAGCAAACGTTTGTTCATCGAGGTTCACCGGACTATAACTCCATATGAAAGATATGCACAGATTTACTCTTTTTTTTATTGCTAATGCGACAATGCCATAAAAAAAATAAGATCCACTAGGGGGCAGATCAAGCCTGAGTCACAGCAGAAAAAGAGAAGAGCTTGATTAGTTTCTTTTACACATTCTCTGCCATATAGTTCATGGTCTTAAATGCAACTTTCAGATGTTTCGCATTCGTTTGTAATCAACAGTGTTGGGGTAGTTACTCAGAAAAAGTAACTAGTTACACGTTACTAGTTACTTATGAAAATGGCAACTAGATTACTTTACTAGTTACTGCATTTGAAAAGCAACTTCACTACTAGTTACTTTCCATTTTTTGAAGCAAATGTCCAAATTAACCGCAAAGATACATGGACAAACATCATGGCCCTTTCATCACTTTATTTTCAATTTTCAATAATAATGTATTATTATTAATATCATTTCCACTAATAATAGCGTGAGTCACACGACACTTCCTGCATGAACAATCTACCGTAAACGTCGGGTTACGAGCCGCTACTACCTTCAGTCAGAGTCCCCGTTAGCTCCCCGCTGTAGCCGGCTGGGGCTCCTGCTAGCGCTCCGTCACTTCCCCGCTAACTTCCGCTAGCTCTCCGTTTACTTCCGCTAGCTCCCCGAAAACCACCAAAGGTATCGGGACCAGGCTCGACACCCGACTTGGGCAGAGGGGACGCGGGCAGTAGCAGCAGCAGCGCTAGCTAGCAGCTTGTTGCTACTGTTCATGCAGGAAGTGTCGTGTGACTCGCGCCACTAAAAGAAAACTTTTCGGACTGGTAAAAATGTCTTGGGTAACGCAGGAAAGCGCGTTCCTGAGGTCTAGTAAAGTAGTGTAGTTACCAATATTTTGAGTGTAATGCGTTACTTTACTTCATTACCTATAATAGTAATATCGTTACTGTAATCCGTTACTTTGTAACTCGTTACCCCCAACACTGGTAATCAAGACGTGCACAAAACTTTTGGCTGAGTCATCGATTACGTCCAAATTTGTAGAGTAATAAAAGAAACTAAAACAGAGACTAAGCGGCACTAGAACGCATAAATCACATTTTAAACACGATCGCCTCTTCTTTGTTAAATCTGCGGCGCAGATGACGGAGGACAGGAAGAACGCGGCGGTGGATCCCACATCCGTGGCGTCTGATGTCCGACGCCGTCATCAGAGCGAGACTTCCTGTCCGGTCATGCCTCTGGTGAGGGGGCGGTGTTCATATTTCTGGGCGGCTGAACACGTGTCGGTGCCTGCGGGTCGCCGTGGCCTCGCCGTCACCCACATCTGCGGCGCTGTGGCTGTAAACAGCTGCTGACGGATGGATGGATGGATGGAGGTGTCCCGGTGACCCCTGACCCCTGGTGGATGGAGGGCATGGGGTCTGCGAGGTCAGCGCCGGGGCTTCCTGCTAACTCATCTGTCCCGCTCGGCTCAGGAGGCCCATTCCTCAGCCGAGCCGGAGTGAAGTCCTTCTCTGTAATTGCGGCGCTCGCTTTGAAGTCGTTTTCTCTCGTCCTCTTCACTGGAGGTTTTTTCGGCGTGCTGAGAAGCACTTGGACGTGCAAAGTCTTTCCAGCTGTTTTGATGGAGTCTCGTGTAATTTGTAAGCCGCGTAGCCGCTATTTAATGAGCGGGGCGACGGTAAACAAATGGCGGCGCGCACACACACACACACACACACACACGGCTTCCACCACCTGTTTGTGCGGTCGGTTTGTAAAGAAGTCATTTAAGGAGGCAAACAACATCTGTGAGCGAGAGGGAGGTAAATTACAAACTAATTACATTAACAGGGAGGGTGCTTTGCACTTTTACATGAAATAAAAATGCGAAAAAAGCAGGTTGTGTGTGTGTGTGTGTGTGTGTGTGTGTGTGTGTGTGTGTGTGTGTGTGTGTGTGTGTGTGTTGTAAACACCATGACGGCTCGTGGCTCGGCTTTTATGAGCTGTGGCTCAGAGACGCTGCTGGAGTTTGTGTACGACTTCACGGGAGGAAGGCAGAACACACACACACACACACACGTACGTACGTACACACACACACACACACACACACACACACACACATATACACAACACAAACAAACACACACACGCATACACGTACACACACGCACGTATACACGAACACATACACACATACATATACACGTACACAACACACACACATATACACGTACACAACACACACACATACATGTACACAACACACACACACACACACACACACACAGCGTGCAGCTACTGCGAGGCCCGAGACACAAGGATGTAAAAAGGCAGCAGGATCGGGGAGCGTATCTCAAAAGGATCTCTCCCCGAATCAGACGGACATTTTCCACATGTTGTTTCGGCAACTTTTCCATTACCACTCTGTGTAACCACGGTAACCAGGTCCATCAGGATTAAAGCGGGCCAATAATAAAGAGTCGGACTGCAGAACTTAACAAAAACAGGCTGTCGGTTGAAAAGAGCTATAATGCTCGACTAGAAACGTACATATAGGCACACGCACACACACACACACACACACAGTGGGGAAACGAGTATTACTACATTTCTACACTGTAAAAATAGTCTCCTGGCTCATTTAAAGGAATGTTTCATTAATGTGCACTGTCCCTACCAAATAAACCAGTAAAATATAAAAACTATTAAAAAGTCAGACATTCCTAATTTTACTCCCCTACAGATGTACAAGCGTCAAAATGTTCTTAAAGTTACTGTGAGGAACTTTTAACTGCTTATGAAACCGTTTCAACTGAATGCTGATGCCTCTACATGTGACCTCCATAAGTAAACGAGACCATCAGAGAGACGGCTATACTATTCTTAAAGCTCGTCATTAAGGCCCAGATCCGGTTTCTCTGCTCCGACACCAAGCTCTTGGAGAACCGGGCCGTAATGCTGGGCCCGCTGGAGGGAAGGGAGGCTCGGGAGAACCAGAACCAGGACTGAGCGGGTCAGGCTGTCAGACCCCGCTGCAGTAAAATGAGGTTTTCTAAAGGGAACCTGGTGCTCGGAAACACTACCGCTTTTGTCCACAGGGGCCGCCAGAATCCACACAGAATGTACGTTCATTCAGGCCTGAAGTTGTTGAACGGTTTTTAAATGTATGATGATTCAAATTAATTGCGATATTATTCACCTTTTGTCCTTTTTTAAAGAATACATTTCGACGTATTGAGCGGTTGTCGTCCTCTGAATGGATAATTTACCCAGAATCTAACCGTATAGGCAAATGTGATGTTAACAAGCGTACGCTATAATATTCATCCATCATAATATTTTACATGAAAAATAAATAAATACAGCAGCGACCAAAATGTGTGAGGAGATTTTTTCCCCCACTGTTTTTTAAAGTCGCACTCTCCTCCGACACCTTCATGAATGAATAAACTGTAAAACAGATAAATCAAAACAGCTGCAGGTTTTCCAGTTTGAGTGTCTGAGAAGTGAAGTGTGTCTCTTTAATATCCTCCGTGGTGTGTCATTGTTTTCTCAGATTTAGTGTTTTGATTCCTGCATTGAACGTACTTGCTGCCCTTCACTCAACCTTAACCTCCAACAGCTAGCGCCTTTTCTCCCTCCCTCAGGTACCAGTGTTCCCTCCCCCTCTCCTTCTCCCTCCCACCGTTCCTCTCGCCTCCCATCTGCTGCAGGACTCGCTGTCCTCCAGGTTCAGTCTAAGAGTCCTGGCGGCGGCCCCGACCCCCGTGGAGCAGGAACCGATTTAGCCCCTCTATGTTTGGAGGCGGGCGGGGGGGCGGGCGGGTGGGGGGGTGGGAGGCGGAGGCGGGGGTGTTTTGGTTGTTCTGCTGGCCTCAGCCAAAACTATGAGTCAGTCACCGCTGGGATCTTCAGCACCGGGCCGGTCCTCCCGCTTTAGATGGACGATTCATTTCAGTTTCACGCTCGTAAAAAGTAATATTCCCCTTCAGAGGTTCTTACATTCTCAATATTAGAATGATTGGAAATTGATTTATGTGTTATGCTGATAAACAGAAAAGATCATCTTAAACTTGGTGGGAGTAACTCCACCAATCCTTTAGACACAGAGCAGAGTCCCGGGCTTTCACCGTTGCGTAATAATCCAAATTAGCCAAATGAGCTTGTTTGTGTTATTAATGGGCTGTAAAGGGTAAACAACAGCTGTTTGTGTGTTTGGTTGGTAATGATGACAAAGTATTGACCTTTGACCTTGACAGTTGTAAATATTTGTGGTTGCACTTTATCATTTGTTATTTATTGGTAATGAGGCTGTTGAGCCAAAAACCTCACAGATTTCACTGATTAGTTGGATTAATGTTGTGTAATGCGCTATGTTGGACACCTTTTCATGATTATAATAAAAAGGTATTTTATTTTGTCAAACTACAAAATCCTAAATCTCTACTGCAGTTCATCACATCAAATATTTCTTCATTTACAAATAACTCAGGTTATTCCTGATTGGTTAAGCCGGTGCCTTATACGGCAGTTTGCGGCTAATGCCGTGTGTGTGTGTGTGTGTGTGTGTGTGTGTGTGTGTGTGTGTGCTGACGAATGAGAGGCAAACTGTAAAGCGCTTTGGATAAAAAATGTAAATGCAGATCAACTAAAAGCAGACAATGTAACTACAAAAAAGGCAAAAAATTAACACGTAAAGTGACAAAAAGTAAAAGAAACTTCCAACAACAATGAAAAGGGGCCAAACAACCACAAAGAGACACAAAGTGACTACAAAGATTATGTAAAATAGCTGCAAAGAGACAAAACAACCACAAAAAGAGGCCAAACAACCATAAAGTCATATATATATATATATATATATTCCGTATTTTAAATATTGGAAGAGAAGCTGCCATTCTAAACTGGTTCTTGCCACCGAACCCTCAAGTGGAAGTGTATACATTCTCAGCTCTGCGTTCCTGCTGTCGGGACGCTTCTGACGAGCCCACAGGTGAAATACCTGGACCACAGCAAAGGTCAAAGGTCATCGCCCCCGGATTGAGAATGGGCCCCAAGTGTTGCGAGCAGGTGGGAAACGGCCGGGGCTGAGAAGGTCAACTCCACTTCAAATGGACAGAAATGGCAGCGCAGAAGTGGAAGGTCGCGGGTTCACTCCTCCGAAAACAGCCACAAGTGCTGATTAAGTGTTTATAGGGAGACACGCTCGACACCGGGGAACTTTTAAACGAGTCAACTGTTGTGATCTTTACACAATAAAGTCAACGTCACAAGTTCATCATGTCTTGTGCTCAATCATTTTTGCAGAATTGTACGAAAAAACAAACATTTTAAATGCAATTTGGCTTTTTGTGATAACTCGACTGAAATATTCCGTTATTTGAGGAGATTTACGCCATCGTGCATTTGTTTTCTCTTTGTATTCATATGGTTATCACGGCATATAAGTGTGATTAGCATGTTCAAGTTAAAGCTGTGTTGTTGCCTCTTCTACATGGCAGGTGGACGAGTGCCTCAGTATTTTTGCTCTCGTTTAAGAACAAATTGCAGATGACAAAGATTTCGAAGTAACTTCCATGAACTCGTGAAGGTACCACGTGACGGCAATAAGCCCCGCCTCCTGATCATCCGGATCACATCACTGAATCTCAAACTCAAAATGCCGCTTACCGTCAGGTGTTGAAAAAGCCAGGCTCTCAGGATGTTGGTGGCCACTTTGGGGAAGATGCCTCTCTTCTTGTTGCGCAGCTTTTCCCTGTCGGGGTCGTCGTCGTCGCCGGTGCTGGGAGAAGCCGCGCCGTTGTCCATGCAGTCACCTGATCGACGCACGGAGAAGGAGAACGAAAGAAACGTCAGTTTACCGTCACGACGAGAAACCGACGTTTCCAAATATACCAAAACATCCCGGGCTGGTTGGTCCACATCTGATTAAGGTCAAGCACTTCGTCCCGACCTAAATGTCAGGTTAAAGACTCAGCAATTCAGCACCCAATTTTAGTTTGTGCGCGCCAAACATCATCCTGTCATGCGCGTATTTATGTATGCGATATCGGACAGCAGGCCTAGGTACAAAATGCACGGCCCGCCACTGCATAACAGACACACAATTGCTTGACTTCCTCTGGTAAAAGTACACTGTAAGTACAGAAACACTTACAATACACAACAAAATTCCCCTTTTTCACTGGGGTTTTACAAAAACAAGCGCATTCGTCATGTACTAGGTTTGTGTGTATTTATTTACCATATTTCCCTGTGGTAGCAAAGCACTGCTACACAGCATGCTAGCTAAAATTAGCACCCGAGTTGCTGGGCGGATTCAAACCGGTGACCCTGCAGTAACGCTCCGTAACCCCCCCCCCCCCGCAGGTTTTGGACCGTGGCACATAATGCCGCATTTCAACTGATTAACCCACTAAAAACTGCCGAGCCCGGTGTTTTTACTGCGCTTTCTCTGCCCGTTTAATGAGGCTCATTTTCTCCTCAGTGTTTTTTAACAGCGCCGGGCCAAGGTTAGGGCGACGGTCCCCGGCAGCCCTGCAGCAGGAGATCCAGGTCCGAGTCAGCGGTGGACCTGGGCCTCCCTCCGCCCGGACAGAGGCAGGATTCTGCCGCGCAGCAGAGCCTGAAAAGGTGGAAATAATCATAAAAATGATGCGTAACTCACTAAACAAGCTCTCAGCCTCATTAGGCTGAACCACAAGCTCCCCGAGGCCGATTTACACTCCACCCCCTCCTCCCTCCTCCTGAGAGAGCCAAAGACACAGAGGGTCCGACCCAACCTGCTAATGGTTTGTGACAACTCGGCTTCACAACAACCTGTGGACTAAGCGGGTGATGAAAATAAGGAGGGGGGGGGGGACAAAAATGATGGCGGACGATTCAGTCAAAGCTTCACTTTGTGGTCACAGCCGGCAACATCGTGAAGCTGCTGCACGGAGGACACACAAAGAAGTGAAGTCTTGAATATTCTAGAAGCTTTAAAATCAGGTGCGACAGGAAAACAACCGGCCGGCAGCGACTTTAAGGCGAGACACTGCATCTGTAGCTTCACGAGCCTTTTTAGAAATTAAACTGACCAAATATATCTCCGTAAGATCATGTTTCATTCCGCCAAAACGTTGTTGGATGCGCGCGAGGCCGTGCCAAAGAAACATCAAGCGTTGGCGCGAGGAACATGACGGATCTCGTTCTGCTCTGCACATGTGAGATGAAGAGAAACGAACACACGGAGCCGTCGGGTCGGGCCTCCGTCGCTGCTGCTCTTTAAGAACTGTTTGAACAACATTTTATTATCCGCGGTCTGTCGGACGAACGCTCACTGGAGAGGGAGAGAGAGAGGAGTGGAGTCTTTATTTTCCAGCGTACGGACCATTTCTCTTCTGCTGGGCACGGTGGGAGGGGCCACGTGACTAAAAAAGCCAATCCGCCGCTGTAATGACGGTGACCTCACTGCTGAGGTCAGACCTGGAATAAAAACACTGAGACGGGCTGAGATGAAAATGCTGAATCTCCTGCTGTGAGGATTTAAAAGGCGTAGAGGAGATCGGACCGGCTCTGTCTACACAATGTGGCCAAAAGTATGTGGACACTGGAACATGGCACTCGTCTGGTTCCAGCTGCTGCACCAGATGTTTGAGTACGAATGAAAGAGAGCATCAGTGAGGCCCAACGCTGATGTTGAGGGATCCGGTTTGGCGAACAGTCGATGTTCCAGTTCATCCCGAATGCGTTGGGTAACTCCCACTTCAACTCACAAACCGTCTTCTTACATTTACGTTCATGTAATTATTAGAGAAGCTGCAGGGTGTGGATTAGTGAGCTTTAAAAAAGGTGGTGGGTACATCTTCTGGTTAGCTTTTTACTCCCTGCGTTTATGCTAAGCTAGGCTAACCATTTGATTGAAATCCCGTCATCTTGCGGATAGAAAGCAAACAGGTCGCTTGTGTGGAGGTCATGTTTCTCTGTTTATGTTCTCCAGGACGGCAAATTAACACCGAGCGCCGGCCAAATACGCCGGAGAGTTTGGCCGTGCCTTCTGAGTTAGCAGATGTCATTTGAAGCCCCGCCGAACTGAGTTTTCTTTTTTTTCTTCTTCCCAGTAACGTCAAAGAAATCTCTTATTAACCGCATTTGGCTGCATGGCGGAGGTCATGCGTCAACGATGCTTAAACATCCAGCAGCCGACAGAGAGCGAGGTCTGACTGCGGAGACGTCCCGTCAGGGGGAGGAACCTGACGAAGCACATTCGTTTCCAAACGGAGGTGTGACCCAGTTTGTCTTTAGTGTCATAGTCGGTACTAAAATGAATAAATGAAACACCCCCAGTTGGCGCTTGACAAGTCAACACAAAAGATTACCTTCTAAGATATGATTAGATGTGTGGCAGTAATTTGAATGGTTAAATAGATGTTATATAACACTTATCTACTGAAAGTCTTTTACAAAATATATCATGAAAATCATCGTTTAGACTCAGAGCCACCTACAGGAAGTCAAGCCTTAAACTGAAGCATCATTGTCCCTCCCACTCCGTTTGATTGACAGAAACACCTCATCTATGAGCGCTCTGCAGCAAAGACGGAAACTTAAAAAAACTAAACAAGAAGGAGCAGATTATCAGTGTACCATCCGACCGAAAAAAAAAAAAAAAAAGGAGGTGCTTGAAAATGAAACCAGAGCGTTGGAAGCTGCTGGTCATCCGACAAGGAAAAATCTGTTCTATTACGGATTGGACTCGTTTAGTTTGTAAAATATCCCCCAAAAACACGTAACCAGCTTCCTATCCAACACATTAAGACAATCAGGTTTCAATAAAAGCTCCGAAATAAACTAGAATGCACTCTCAAAAATCCCATTAGTGCACCCATAAACAGTTTACAGTAGATCTGATGGGAACTACAATGAACAAGTTGGTCAATAAATCTACTGCCACCATCATGTTCACGTCTACATTGGTTGAAATACAGTTAAAAAGGAACACAGCGTAGGATCCAGTTGCATCCAGCTGAATACCCGCCGCTTCTTTCTCACGACTGCGGTGACGTGAACCACATTTCATGTCGATTCTTTCAATAGTTGTTGAGACATTTCCCTAAAAAGCCACATTAGTCAACCTGGTGGTGAGATGAGATGATTTATTCTGGGCACCGTCAAACCGTTTCTATTCACTAAGACAAACAAACAACCACCTTCTGCTGGCATAAATAAAAAGTCTTGGACGTCAAGAACTTGTTGACAAATGTCGACCGCTGACCGACTTCAGCGTCTCGTCTTTTAACGACGACGACGACTCCATTAGCAGCGGAGACAAAATAACAGCAGTCTCTGATTTGAAATGGCGTTCAGATGTTATTGTCCAGTACAGCAGCAGATTCTCATTAATCACAGAACAAGCAGAAAACCACAGGGACATTTCTGCAGAAAGACAGATGAAGGAAATCCTTAATGAGAAAAAACATTAGGAAGCTTGTGGAACTGAAACCGGCTTGAAAAAAAAAAAAAAAGTCTTCACATTATTACTTCTGATGCATATTAGGATTGTAAATGCTTGATTAACAAGTCTATTGAATCAAACACAGCCTTTTTGCTGAAGGTCAGACTTGGCGGTGACCCCCCCCCCCCCCCCCCCCCCCACACACACACACACACACACACACACACACAGCGGTGTAGACCTGTAAACGTGGGCAGCAGATAGAGAAACCACAGGGCCTGTTTCAGTTGGCCCGTTAACAGATGCACGCTAGCAGAACCGGCTGGACTGAGACCAGCAGCATGGAGCCAGAGCGGTGTGTGTGTGTGTGTGTGTGTGTGTGTGTGTGTGTGTGTGTGTGTGTGTGTGGAACTGCATTTAGTGTTTTATTCTCTTATATCTGTCCGTACGCAAGTTTCTGCTATTATGTCATTATCACCATCATCTGTGTGTGTATGGTAATGTTTAATAGTATTTAAAGAATGGTTGCCACTAATTATTATTGTCATTCATTAATCTGCTGATTAATGAAGAAAACTATTGTTTGGCCTGTAAAAAACAGTTCCAAAGAAATGCCAAAGTTGCTTCTACAAATTGCAATCAAAATATATATATATATATATATATATATATATATATATATATATATATATATATATATATATATAGAAAAAACGTGAACAGTTTAATCCTAAATCTCAAACCAAAAGGAAGAAATATATATTTTATATATAGGTTTTTGTTACTTTCCCATTATTTAGTCTGAAAGATGGACTTCACTTCCACACAGCCGATCACATCTCTCCATATTGAAGTAAAAGTAGATGGAAACACACTCTGTGAAAGTACATTACTTCATATACAGCACTGCATACTCTGTGTACTGCATGTTTGCGTTTTTTGAGTCTGTTTGTTTAAATATACTTTTTGTGTATTTACACTGTGTAAAATATGAACATATATGAATTCTGTTAGGGCCGTTTCAGTGGGAGTGTGTTCACTGCATGCTGTGTTATTTCTATTTCCCCCTCTGCGTGTGTCTGCGTGTGTGTGTCTCTGCGTGTGTGTGTGTGTGTGTGTGTGTGTGTGTGTGTGTTCTGGGACATAAAGCTCTCTTTCTTCCAGCTCGGCTCGTTGCTCACATCGTCTGTCAGCCTTCATCACTCTTTCACTCCCTCTTTCTCTCTACCGTCTCCCTTTATTTTCAAACCTGCGTCAAGTCCAACATGTTGGAAAACCTCTACCACCCTTCATAAACTCTCTCTCTTCACACACACACACACACACACACACAGTACTATTTTATGGAACTTTATACTTCTAAATATTGTACTTTTATATTTAGTTCTTCATCTCCTTCCTGTCAGGTAAAACCTCGTATCTCCAGATGTGTTGATGTTGAATGTTTGTGATAAACTGAAGGATGAAGCGTTTCCTTCATGTGTTGATAAACTCTTTAAAAAGCCTCTTGCATCAGCTGAGCTCTTTCTAGAGATACGAGGTTCTCACAAACATGAAGATCTTATAGAATATGATGCATTAATGTGGATTAAACTAGCCAACAGGATATAAAGGAGTTAAAAACATCTACAGCAGTAAAATGCAACGCACACATTAACGCAGCACTAATATTAATACAGAAACATCATGAATAGTAAAACACTGGCAGGGGTACTTTTACTTTTCATACTTTGAGTACATTTTACTGGTATTAATCCCATTACTTCAGTAAATGATCTGAATATTTCTCCCACCACAGAGTTCATATGCATTTGTTTTTTTACTTACTTTTAACGGTTTTTATTACTTATTTTTAATGTACTGTAGCTTGTATTGTGTGCCCTCCTCCCCACATATAATGTTGTATTGTGTCTTTTATCCTGTAGTTTGCTCTTGTTTTATGTTTGTTATGATCTGTCAAGGGACTACAGATGCGAATTAGCTGTAGCTAAAATCTGGTGCAGTGCATCGAATGGTGACATTTATGTTTTAACTGTACACGGTCCCTTTTAAATAAAGATATATAAATATATTAAACACACAGAAGAAGTACATGCATCGTGGACGTGGAGCTCCGTCAGTGTTCCCACCTTGTTCGCTGCTGTTGTCTCCGCTGTAGGACGTGTGTCCCCCGCTGGACGGGCCCGGCGTCCCGGCCGAGCGGATCGATGCCGCGTCGTCGGGATCTCTGCTCCATGAAATCTGCAGGAAAGGATCAAAAAGACACAGGAGGGCGAGCAGTGAGACACGGATCAGATGCATGACCTCATATGTAAAAAACAGATTCATGCAGGTTAACGGTAGGAATACTGTGGACCTCGATCTCCATCTTGTCTCGGATGCAGTTCATGTCAGAGACAACGCAACCTTGACCTCTTAATGTTCTAACTGCCTTTTGGTTTCGGTAAAGATCAACAAAAAGCCTAGAGGTTGGATGAAAGACAAAAAACTAATCCATATCTTAGGTTTCCACACTCCCAAACTCAATATGATTAGATGGTGTGGCAGTAATTTGAATCTGGTGGTGTTTGATTATTCATCGTGTCGTTCAGAGGATAAAATGTTGGACAGAAGAGGAAAACAGAAAAGACTTTGTGCGTCAATGTTGTAGTGCAGGATGGTAACATGAAACTTTTACAGTAAGACTTAAATAGATGTTATTTAACACTTATCTACTGAAAGACTTTGCAAAATATATCATGAAAATCATTGTTTAGACTCAGAGCCACCTACAGAAAGTCAAGCCTTAAACTTAAGAGCATCATTGTCCCGCCCACTCCGTTTGATTGACAGGTGATCTGTGCACAACACGCATTCATGAGCGCTCTGCAGTAACAAAGACGGAAACTTAAAAAACTAAACAAGAAGGAGCAGATTATCAGTGTACCATCTGACCCCCCCCCCCCAAAAAAAGGAGGTGCTTGAAAATGAAACCAGAGCGTTGGAAGCTGCTGGTCATCCGACACTAAGCTGCAGGAGTTCACACTTCTGGGTGATTACGGGGTTAAAAGGCCTGACAAGTGGCTGCTGGTAGTCGATTTAAAACCCGCTCTGCTGGCTCGGAAAACCGGCACGACCCGACTTTGACGGAATAGTCTCAACTCGACTCGAAAAGGTGAGGAACGTCGCCTCGCTACGCAGCCAGAGCTGGTGCAGAAGGTGGAGCGGTAGCAGCTACATATAGCTGGGCTGGACTTCATGCTATATCACTGGGTCTGGATCCAAACTCTGGACCTTCTATTGTCCGAGTTGTTAGAGTTCGGAGAACCGGAGGATCGACGCTAAGCGGCTACAACTGAGACTCTGACTTGGAGCCCTTTCCCACTAAGATGAGGCTTGTGTCTTTAGTGGGAAACGTTACTATGACTCTGCGGTGGTCACAGGGATTTAAAGGCTCCAGCTCCCATCTTATCTTACACGGCAGCTGGATTCTCGCGATGCCGGCGGAGCACAAAAAACAAGTCATGCTTTTGTGAGCAGGAAGCGACAACAATGGCGGCGCCTGAAGCGGCTCCAGTAGATGCTGCAATAGCGTCAGATATGTCCGAAATACTGGAGAGTATTTACTATTTACTCACTGAAAGAAGATCAAAGAACGAGACTGAAGGCTTTTCTTGATGGAGAAGGTGTTTTTGCTAAGAATTTGATTGACAGATGGTTCAACTGCCAATAGTTTTTTGAACAAATTCCAATGACGGCTTCTCAGATAGTTGTGTAAAAAAATTAAAAACATCGACAGTGGCGGAAACAAACTAATTCTCTCTTCTTTTCTGCCACGATGCCATGTGACATACGTTGAAGTGAAAATGTAATCAGGGGTTTGGACGACTATTATATTTCATTAAAGTGCAAAACATACAATTCATATGATCTCCTCACAGCTTGACTCCAGTCAAACAGTCATTCCATGTAAAACAAACTTCAAACTCGACAGAAACAGAAAAAACAAACTCATCAAAAGCATCTTTGTTCGTCTTTCTACTGTTCAACCTGTCACCAAACGCTGGTTTGGTCTAAATAAACCACTGACTTCACCAACCTCCTTTTACCTTGCTGATCGTCTTAAAACTCAAAAGGAACACAAAAAAACTAGAATTTGTTATATCAACAAATGTTCCAGCAATCACCAACTGTGGTTTGAGAGTTTGAAAGACTGAATAAGTAGGAAACACAAAAAAAAACACCGTAACATTCTCAATGTCTATGTACTGGGGCGTTCGTGACATCCAACATGACACGGCAGACAAAAACCTGTAAAAGCACAATCGCCTTTTTTTTAGCAGGTTTTTTCGGAGGTGAAAGCGTCTCTGGATGGAACACCGGACAAAGGACTCATAGTTCTGCCGTGTGTGGAGATGAAGAAAAGGCCGTGAAGAAGTTCCCGGTATCTCTCTGTCCGTGCACACGATGCCAAGAGCTCCGGACATCGTTCGTCTTAGCCGACACGTCTTCAATGTCCCGGCGAGGTTGGGAACATTGGCGGACAGGTGGTGCGCTTCAGTTACCAGGTTTTCATAGAGTGAATCTGAGAAGTGGACGTATTCACTGTGACGTCACCCATTGGTTGGAGGACTGCCGTTTTTGAAGCCGCAAGTTTGGCATTCTGGCCGACGCCATCTTGTTTTTTGCGACCGTACGCCGAATAAGGAAACGTTAAAGTCGTAAGACGAAAGAATGAACGACTCCCGGAGCGGTCGACGCCGTGTTAGCAACCTGTCAATTACAGTAAGCCCCGCCCTGAACCATATGGACCCTAGTTTACTAAATGAACATCGTGCTGTATTGAAGAAGACTTTAAACTAGAGATTGATAGTCATTTTCTCATAGACTTCATTGCGTTGGCTCCATTTTTCTCTCACTTTACAAGTCATAACAACTTGCAATCCTTAATATTCTGAAGAATAGAAATGAGCGTCAGGGAATTTATCTTTAAATAGCGCCATGTATCGTATCCATGGGTGAAAAGGGAACTAAAGTGATGACAGAATAGTAACATTAACATTGTTAGCCGCACATCAATAATGAAAAAAGTGCTTTAAAGTAAACTGGATATAAAACATTGTTAATCCTGAATTTAGGACGGTTGAATTAATGCACACAAGTATCGTCATATTTGTTTCTTTTAGCCGTCAGACATAACCGTCCGGTAACATCTTTCTAAAATGTAAACTATGACATCTAAAGAGCTGATCTCAGTCCACAGCTGCTCTGCGTGTCTGTACCATCTAATTCCATCGTGACACGGCACACTGGGAATCGACAGCAGAGTATATTTAGGCGTGTATCGGTTTGCAGGAAGTGGCGGCGAGCTCACCTGATCCATGTTGTTCCCCGAGGACCGGATGAAGTCCTCGCTGTCCGATTTGTTTCCGTCTTTTTCGTCCAAAACCAGATCGATCGGCATCTTCCCTTTCAGGCAGCTGATGTACCGATGGCAGAAGTTATCACAAAGCTCGTGGACCTGCAAATTAAACATTTACCAGGATTACACCTCTGAACAGTCGGCCATTTTAGTAAAATAAATATATATATAAATATAGACACACGTTTACTTTATACTTTAGTACATTTCAAAGTAAGATTTTGTACTTTTCACTCCGCTACATTTATTCAAAACATATTTACTACGAGTCACTGCTTTCATAAGAACACATGATAAACTTAAATCACATGATGCAGTACTGTAGTGTAGTACTGGTAGTAAACAAAGTATCTCAACTGGCTCTTAATTAACAAAATACAACATTCTTACATGAACTCATAAGTGACAAAAAGAGAATAATATAATATCCCATGAGAATATAACCCTTTGAGAGAAGCCATATTGAATACTATTCATACTTTCAGTGTATTTTGTTGAGGAAACTTGTACTTTTACTACAGGAAAATTTTGAATTCAGGCCTTTTCCTTAATATAGAGAACTGTGGTATTTATGCTTCTACTGAAGTAGAGTGCTCAAGTACTGCATGTGGGTCTATAACTAAATAAAGATAATTACAATGTTATATTGGTGATATCGGAATATTATAAAGATGACTGTTTTTGGTTCAAGATTAAAAGGTCAAAGGTCACTGAGAAAATTCTGACCTTCTCCAGCTCCAGGAGGTGGAAGCGCAGCACTTGTATCGACTGTACCATCTACAAAACATAAAGATAATAATGCACGACTGAGACAAAAATAAACAGTTTTATAACAAAATAGTTTATACAATCATAACAGTTTAGTAATAATATCTCACCAAGTTATCCAGCTCAGGATTTGATGAAAATAAAGGCCTTTCTGATCGGATCTAGACACAGAAAAAAAGTAAACGGTATTACAATCATGAAACACAGACAACTGCCCCGTGGCCTTGTGGCCCCTGTTTATTCCCGTGCGAGACCCCGTGGCCTTGTGGCCCCTGCATATTCTCTTGCGAAACCCCGCGGCCTTGTGGCCCCTGCATATTCTCGTGCGAGACCCCGCGGCCTTGTGGCCCCTGCATATTCTCGTGCGAGACCCCGCGGCCTTGTGGCCCCTGCATATTCTCTTGCGAAACCCCGCGGCATTGTGGCCCCTGCATATTCTCGTGCGAGACCCCGCGGCCTTGTGGCCCCTGCATATTCTCGTGCGAGACCCCGCGGCCCCGGCCTTCACAGATGGGGCCACAGCAACGAGCACAAAGGCGTTTAGCCCAACGCGCTATTCTCCGAAACGCCAGGGGGCGCACCAACGAAACACCAACAAAATGTATAAAGAGGCAAGAAGTCAACGAGCGTTAGGGAAAAACTCAAAACATGCAACTTCTCAATGTTGAGGAGAAATTGTAATCAACTGTAAACTCATAATAATAAATATAAATGTGATACTTTTTCACATCGTATGATAACGAAACAAAAGGTTAAATATTCTGTAAATGATTTGACTTGGATGGCAACGTATTTACTCAAATGTAGATGTTTAAGATCTCCCTTTATTGGCCGTCTTTCTCAAATCCTCAGACATATTAAAAGTAAAAAAAATGTAATTATTTGACCTTTTAATTTCAGTTATTACTAGTTACAAACATCTAGAGTTGCACGACCAAGCCCAGCGACAGCTTGCAGAGCTCCTTCAACGCTTTTGGTAAAATACGTGATGAGGTCATCTCTGGCTCCCGCATCCCTGCATCGGGGACCCTACGGCGGGCAGAGACCTAACGGGGCCCCCGAGGCTCCACATGTTGGTCATTTAAACCAACACCAGCAGTGACAACTGTACCATTGATCCTTAATTTTTGATTTCAGAATTTGCTCATTAGTTGCTTGTTTATCCATTTTTAGTGCAGTATTTAGTGAACAAAATGAGCTCTTCCATCACAGAGTAACACACAATGCACAGAAAGTGGGTGTCATTGGGGGCCCACAGCTCATTTAGGCCCCGGGCCCCCCACCCTCAAGGATTAATCCGGCCCTGGCCCCTGCAGATCTGTTCTCCATGAGCTCTGCTAGTGGATGAAATGTGTCTGTACCTGTTTGGAGAAGACGGCGATGTCCTCGTTGAAGGAGTCCGAGGAGCAGACGTCTCCTCCGGCCACGCCGCTCTCCCTCGGCGTGCACGTCGCCAATTCACATTTTTCAAAAATCAGTGCGAGCAGAGGGAATAAAGGATGTCTGAAAGAGAAAGAGAGAGAGAGAGAGAGAGAGAGAGAGAGAGAGAGAGAGAGAGAGAGAGAGAGAGAGAGAGAGAGAGAGCAAGAAGGGGGAGATCAGCTCAAACTGTAACAGAAGTTTCCTACTGCCTCAAACTCTGTGGCTCCAAGATCCAAATTACAACAACAAAAAAGTAGAGAAAGTGTGTTGTTTGGAGATATCCATCCCTTAAATGTCCGTTTCCACCCCGTTACAATGGAGGTGAATGGAACTTTGTTTGTCGAAAACATACAAATGATTATACTTCTTTCCGGTGTCCTTGCTTACTCTGCATAATCCACAAATTACAAGGGCCATACTTTTCATAGGGACTACTTCTTCAGCAGAATGTTTACTTCCAATCAGTGGGAAACAAACACAGTACAAGTACAAACAAGTACAGGTCCAAAACAAACATTGTTTTGGGGCGGATGAAAAACAAATCTCAAAACCATGACAAATAAAAACCAAAAATGCATGCATGGCAAAAAAGAAAAACACTTGTTTCTTACGACACAAGTCTGCTCAGAAACTAATAGATAAAAACATCGCCGCAATCTAAACAAATAAAAGCATGTATTACACTTTTTTTTTTTAAATTAAGGATTAGCTAGATGAATCTTTAAAGTTGGAAAAAACAATACTAAAGCAGTTTGGTGTCATAACCAATTCAAGCTTGGATTGAATTTTAACGTTAAATCACAAGGAACCATTTCACTAATATGCAGTTACAAGTTATGTTTCAGTTTAACTGAAGAAAGTTATTTAACATTCAGATGTATACGTCCTGTCTTGTTTTATCTAAAAAAGTACAGCTGATTGTCATTCGCATCTAAATTAAAGGAGGTAGCACGACAATGAAAAGACCCCAGAATCGAACCCTGAGGAACTCCAAACAAGCTTTGGTTTGAGGTCAAGCTACAATTAAACACTGAGGGAGCGAGAGCAGATCTAACCCTATAATAAAGACTCGCAACATCTTAAATGAAGTAATCCGATTACTGGCCATAATCTGATTATTACGTCCGTGTAAACACAGCCAGTAGAGCTGAACATATTAACTGGTGTTTCAGTTTGTTTGTTTTCCAGCTAAAATGTCTCAAAAGTGAGGATATACTGCTTTCATCCATCATCTATGATAATAAAACTGAATATTTTAAAATTTATGCCAGAACAACGAGTACCTAGTGCTCTTGGAAAATCATTTTAAAACCATGAATGCATTTAATAGTGAAATTAATCAGCCGATAAAAGGTCCTTTGCATTGCAGTTGTGAAGAAGAGCACCAAGAAGAGCGCCTGCTGCTCCAACAGTCAACAAAATACCAACTCTAATGTTTGACTGAGTTAAAGTTGCAAAGGTTATGCCGCCTTTTTTTAAGAGGAGGTTTTAAATAATACGAGTTTCTAAAAAGAAAGAAAGAAAGAGAGCGATTGAAAGAAAGAAAAAGCTCCAGTGGCTTTTTGTAACATGAATAGATGCTGCATGTTGTTATCGCTCCATTAGAAAGACAAAGAAAGCTTAACTAAGTATTTACTACGAAGTAAGTACTGTTCTCATGTACCATTTTTAAGTTACTGCATCTTTCAGGATCAATTTTAAGCCACTTTGTACTTCTATTATCATACACTTTAGAGGAAAATATACTTTTTAATCACACTTCCTAATTAACAGCTGTAGTTAAAGTTGCTTTTCAGATAAAGTAATTGTATACGAAACCTAGATTATTAAAAGAAAAAGGTCAATAGGAAGACTTCAGATCTTTTACAAGACGGCAGCAACACATTACTCCATTACTTAAATTACTCCATTTGCTTCCCATTAAACAAATTATTCATTTTAAGTTCCCTCCAATTGTTTTTTAAGGCACTGCATGTATATTTCTGACCTTTTTAAGGTCTTCGTAAAAACCCAGAATAGGATCAGGAGCTGATAAAGGTGCCGCTGCGATATTTAAAAACTGCATCTCCAGTTAAATATAAGGTCAAAACCTCCCTGTTATCTCTATGAACAGTGTGAGCGTGGGTATTTTTATCGTAACGGCGTAAAATGTTTGATGTTTAAGCTTCTTTTTTTATTTATTTAAAGCACATTTAAGTTTCTTTGTGTTTCTGTGAGCATATAATAAAATGCATTTCTACATATATTAACTTGCTTATATACATTTAAAATGGCTCCACCTCGCTTATTTTCCATTTTTCTGCATAATAACTCATTACTCAACATTTTGAACGCAGGACTTTTCTTAACATTGAGTTGCTGCTACTTTTCACTAAAGTAAACTTCTTCCGCCGTCTCTGTTTTTGTGTTGACCTCAAGCGAGCAGCAGGCCTCACTTCATCAGACTAACACACACACACACACACACACACACACACAGATAGCGTTGGTCTGGCTCGGCCTGGAATGGAACGGCCCAAACGCTGAGAAGTTGAACAGATAAATCAAACAGGAAACTACACCAGAAACTGTTCTGAAAAAGCAGTTGTTGTCCTCATCAGTGTGCTTTTCTTCTTCTTCCTCCCACAGTGTGAGTAAACTCATCATACCCATAAATGGCGTCTTTGTCCCTCTTGCCGGCGTCCACAGCTGTGGCGCCCACGCCGCCGCTGGTGTGGGTGGACTGGGCGTACTGGTGTGGAGGGTATGGCCCGGCGGCGGCGGCGGCGGCCGCCAGGTGCACGGCCTGCAGAGAGCGGGCGGCGTGGTGGTGGTGGTGGTGATGGTGTGGGTCTCCGTACACCCCGCCCACGCCCTCCAGCCCGTAGTGGGCCAAGTCTTCATACTGGAAGCACAAGAGATAAGAGATGGGTGACCTCTGACCTCCAGAGTCGTCGCGTAGGAGCCGTTCGCTGACCTCAGGGGAGGTCGAAACGCAGATAAATTTGAACAATAAATGTGGGGAAACGAACTGTGTGAAGGGTTTAAAATGCAGGGTGAACATGTCCAATGGACTCGTGTTTAATTTTTACAAAGCTGCGTTATCTCAATAAACAATGAAACGTCACAAAATGACGTCAACGGACACAAAACTCGTGCTAGTTTGACCAATTTCATTCCTAAAAACTGACAAAAACAGACTCAGGGCCCAGAAGTGCGTGTTTTCCATTCATTTTAAAGAAAAAAATACTTTTAAACACAACAATATAATTCAATTTAAGAGAACAAAACGCCCAAAAGTGACCAGAGAGACTTTGTGTCACAAACAGCGTCCAAACAAAATAAACGACTAGTCAACAGGTGTTCCTGTTATTATGTCCAACCTTGTTTATTCACTCTAACGTGACTAATAGTTGTTGCTTTGTAATAAATAGTAAAAGCATAAAACACTTTTAAACACCCAGTTACAATCTTAATTAAATCACAGATTAGTATGTCCTTGTATAAAAGGAAAAAGTAATTAATTCAGTAGGTTGACTTTTCAAAATAAAAAACAATCTCTGAAACTTCTTGAAGCGGAAGAATTATTCTTCTTTTCCACATATTATTAAATGAAAAGATCCACAAATTAACATTAACTTCTAACACAATGGAATTAAAACGTCTCTGAAAAGCTAGAATGAAATATTTAATGCAGGACTTTTGTATTAGTTGAAACCGTGCAGGTGTTCCTATTATTGTGTCCACCCCCGGTTAATTGACTGTGAAAGAGTTTTTTAACTTTTAAAAACACCAATTAAAGTTAACTTAAAGTTAAACAGCCCGACACTTTAAACGACAGTGTCTCTGCGCTGGGGAATTCTCTATAAAGGGGGTGGACAAAATAACACGAACACTTAAAAAATATGATGCAGTCGAATGTAAAAACTCCACAAAGTTAAAACGTCTCTGGCAGAAACATTATGAATCTTATAAATACCAGACTGCACTGTGCAGGTGTTATTCATCTTTAATTATAGTCACGTTGTCCATACGCTTGTAAACTTTATAAACTCAAATCTATTTTATTTTCAGAAAGAAAACAGGAATTGTTTTAAAGTGTTTATACACATAGTATTAATATATACATGTATACATTATTTTGTTTTGAAGGAATAGTAGTATAAACGTGTTATGCTACAATCTACAAAATAGCATATGTTTAAATAATAAAATGACCTCATTGTAACAGAAGTCAGTTTGCCTTTTAATTGAAGAAACTAAAGTTCATCACTTTGTTTTGTCTTTTTAAAAAGGACGTGTTTGTGGGTCTTTGTGTGACTTTAAGGTAAATTGTCACTAGTTTAAAAAAATTAAAAAGACTAAAATGTTTAATCTCAGAAGCAACAAAAAAAAGTAATTTTAACAACAAAAAAGTGATAATTCCAAAATGAAAACATTTTAGTTTTATTCCTGTAAGGAAGCTGATATATTTATATAATCTCTGTATAATTAGTTGGTTTTTTTTAACTTCCAATGCCAAAAAGACAAACATCAATTAGAATTTAGTTGAACTAATTTATCATTTAAATAATTTCTTCTTTGCTTTAAACATTTCTAGTGGTGCAGTTTGTTTCCATATTTTTACTTTACTTTCCTGATTCAACAAAAGCAGCAACAGGTTTCCACTGTGATGAGTTAAGATATATTTATATTGGAACTTTCTATGTTCAAAACAGAAGCTCCCACTGAAGTGTGTCTGTACGTCTCTGTGTACAAGTGATCGGATCACTGATCACTGATCAATAAAACACCGTTTCAACTTTGACCTCGACAAACGGCGCCTGCGTGAACAAAAGTTTGAATATTAGAAATGTTTTCACGCGACTGTTTTGTTCCGAAGAAGCTCCAAACACACATTTAAATCAGCCGTGAAACTAATAAAACTAGAAAGTTATACTTCTCGTTCCTCTCCGCCGCTGAAGGCCGCGAGACGACACGTGAGGAACGGGTTTCCTCTCTTAACATCTCTTACATGCTGAAAGTTTCATTATACAAAAAAAAGATGGAATACTCAAAAGTTTTGTCTGGAAATTAAATGATTTGTTCATTTATTTTAAACTAAAAACTTTTGTCATAAATCAAAACTGAGGCATCCAAAAGGAACAACATCGTAAGAAATTCATTTCTACAAGTCACAGAAACTTTTATGATGAAACATTAAATTATATAGATCCCTTCAAGAGTTTTTATATTTACAAGTTTGTTTAAGTTATCTTTTTTTATTCGCTCTTTATCTCTGAGCGTAAAGTGAATTTAATTAAAACTCCGTTATTGTTTCCCTTTTATTATTTATTTTAAAAAGTTCCACTTTTAGAAAAGTCTTTTTTAAATAAGTGTTATTACGAATACATAATGGCGTCTTTCTATTAATAATAACTGTCATTTTAGTTGGGGAAAAAAAACTTTCAAAACTAAAACTATTAAATGAATCGTAAAAGTAAAAAATATATCATAATTTTACGCACGAGAGAAAGTTTCAATCATTATAGTTCGCGAAAAACGGAAAATATAATGTAGATTCAAGAAGCAACGTTTATATTATTCAAAACTATTTCCAAATGTATTTATTAGAATAGTTTAAATCTAGTTTCAATGTCAAGAAAAGTGGTTCCCAGTTTCCCACACATCCAAACTCATTGATCATAAGCCGGACAGACCTTCCTCTGCCTCATCATCTCTGCGCTCTAAAATTTAAAAAAGTGCCTTTTTACGCACCCGTTGCGCCATCGGCCCCGTCGCTCCGCCCGGACTCCAGGTGACTCCTGCGGGGCAGAACACACATCCAACTCCCCGGTACCGGAGCGTTAATCAGCTAATCCCGTGTGTAACGGAGTCCAGCCGCGAAAAGAGGAAGGCACTAAACAACAGCGCAGCAGCAGCAGGTCCCTGCAGCTCTCCGCGGGAACACACCGACGGCGACACTCCGCCACCAGAAGCACACGAGCCCGGGCAGACGCTGTCCTGCTCCCGGCCTCCAGCTCCGAGCAACAACCGACCCGACCGACCACCCAACCAAACCGCTCAGTCAGCAGGCCAAATCCGATCAGGTTACATCCACAAAAAAACCCGGTAGGGTGGGTGGGGGAGTGGAGGGGGGTGCACAAAGTGAGGCGGACCCGCCCGCTGCGCTCTGAGCCGGGCCGTGCGGCGCTGTCTTCTGCGCGGAGGTGCGTTCAAATCCCCATCGCAGCTCCGGCGCAGCGGCTTCCTCCTCCCTTCAGAGCAGGCCGTCGGGGTGTGAGGAGAGAGAGGGAGGGACGAGGGGAGTGAATAGTTTCTTTTCCCACTTAAAGGAGCAGAGACTCCCTTGCGCGTCCCCGCAGCCAACCAGAGACAGTGCCAAGGCGCGCCACCGCGAGGGGGGAACTGGGTGGATGGAGGGAGCGTGAGGGGACAAATATCTCTCATACTGTTCTCTATGGAAGCCCGTTCACGTCAAACACACACAAAAGAAGTCATAAATAAGTCATAAAAGTTTTGTTTTTTTATCTCATAATTATGACCTTTTTATCTCATAATTATGACCTTTTTATCTCATAATATCGACTTTATTATCTCATAATTATGACTTTTTTTTTTTTTTTTTTAACACAACAGGCTTCCATACTCATCCTTGCTATTGTGGGAGAGAGAAACGATGATAACTTAGGAAGTCACTGCAACTGCAGAAATAACTTGGTCGTTTTGGATTTTCTCAAGTCCTTAACACAACAAAATAATATGAATAAACTATTAAAAAGTACGCCAGGGGCCCGGAGACATCTGTTACAATGTAGCAGTGTTTTCGTGGTTATTTGATTAACTGAAAATGTGTTATTAAAACTGTCTAGAATGAGGGGGGGCCCCCATGGGCGACACCTGCAGTGAGGGGCCCCGAGCTAGAGTCTAGTTCTGGGGACTTCTTCATTTTCGTATATATTGTGTTTACGCGGCGCATAAACAGTGAGTGCATGCGAGGAATGGGGGTCAGCAGAGACCCACAGCACAGGGGCCACGTACGCGTGAGTTAATGTGGCCCCTAGTGAACGTATAGAATAAACTCTCTGCAGTAAACGGGCTGCAAATCAAACGCATAATAATAATAATGTCATATTTGACAAATGTCTTTTTGCCCTTTTGATTTTCCTTTCCAACGCAAAACAAGTAATGACTTAAAGAACTTAAAGCTATTTTCATTATTGAGCCGGGTATAATTATTATACAATAATGCGAGAATATTTATGTAGAGTCTAAAGTCTAATAACCGATTTCTTTTCCTTTTAATTTTACAATAATATGACTTGGCTTTCTTACTCTTGTATGATGTAATAACTTGTTAGCGTCATTAAGAGTCAACTTCACTTGTTCTCAATAAAGGAGATAAATCTGTTTGAAAATTAATGATGTGAAAGTTTAAATGTGGGGAAGAAAATAAACTGATATTCCCTTTGACTGAACTCTTGTGCTCATGCCCCATCTAGTGTTCGTGAAGTGTTAACGCCAGCCAGAGCCCTCATTTATTATTAACCATATTAAAAAGATGTTTCACAAACACGTTGGGTCAGGAGGTGATTTAAAAAAAAAAAAAAATACAGCAAATTCATAGGATCCTGAGCAAGAAATCAACTTCATTAAACATTCACCAAACATGAGCTGTAACCATATAATCTGTGATAACTGTACAAATACAATAAAAGTTCAAATAAGAATGTAAAATAATGAAATTAAATGTAAAAAACCTTAAAGAGAATCTCACATTTTAGCAAATATAACAGAAATTGCTATGAATAAATTAGAAAGTATGTTTTGTTTTTTGTAATTTGTGTGAAATGACCCTTTAATCCCATAGGAATATATATTTTTTTTTCTCAGAAATATTACAGTATGTTAAACGTATTGTAAAGATGGTATTTATACCATAAACACACAAAGTTGCTTTAGATAAAAATGTGATCGATTTGTTATAGACATTATTTTAAAATATATTTGGTGCCACGTTCTAACATGGCTGCCTTTATACTGGTTTTATACGTTTTAATTAATTCCTCTATTAAGACTTTATAAGTGATTTAATAACGTTTGTGTAATAATGCTTAGTACAAGTTGCAAGATGCAAGAAGTCAACCGGTGCATTGGTGGGGTTTCTCTGATGAGCTGAAGAGATGAAGACTTGAAAATAATAAAAGTTCCTTATTTTAATCCCTGTGTTGCGAAACAATCCTTAATGTTTCAGGACAGTCTTTCACTTCCCGTGCTTTAAAAAAAGTTTAATCTGAAACAACAGCCTTAAGTGTCCTCAAGTAAAGTTTATTTCCTTTATAAAGTCAGATGTCACAACTTTACCAGAAGCTTCTCAATAACATCCTCTGTCCTTGAACCCTCCATTCAGAGGATTTTAAATGTTTTTTTAATAGGGAATAAAATGAAAGAAAACCTCAGGAAGAGCAAGAGCAGGATCCTTCTCCCTGGACGGAGTGTTGCAGAACAAACATCCATTTGTGTTTGTTGATTTACGCATCAAACAAACTAATATCTGTAAATCTTTGCCTCTAGGATGATACATTTTGTATTAATCTGCCTCATGTAATATTTATGAAAGTGCCATACTAAATCACTGGAGTATTCCTGTAATAGCATTGTCTGGTATGCAACAGTGTCCTTCCTTCATGGAGTAATTCCACTTTAAGTGAGTCAATAGTGATGGGTGGATGCAGCTTTGTGTCTCTTTCTTTCTATTTATACCAAAACGGCTTTATGGCTTCAAATGCAAATAAAAGAAATAACACAGCGACATCTGGTGGTTTGTAAAACATACTGCAGCCGCTCAAGACTGAATCAGAAGCACTAAAACACCTCCGATTTTATTAGTTTCAGTCTCGTGTGTGCAGTAAAAGTCCAAGAAGTCAGAGTGTTATTGTTAAAGCTGGACTACTGTTGTTCAGAAGTACTGTATTAAACGTAGATGTTATTGTGCAGACATGATTCGTAACATTAACACACACCTTTACCATCTTTTATTATCTCATATTTTCTATACGTTATGCTGTGAACTTCTGCACACATTAATCCCCATGGTTAATGTGTTAAGCTTTATATCGATTTATTACATTTTTCTATCTTATATTGTGTCTTCTCTGTATGTGCAATACTTCGCCATAATACTGATTTTGATGTTACAGTAAAATAATATATATATATATATATATATATATATATATATATATATATATATATATATATATATATACACACACACACACACACACACACTCAACACAAAGAGTTCTAAAAACAAATTGAAAAAAGGTTATCTTACATTTCTTATAGGACATATGGGTATGACCTCGACACCTCAGTCTGTTAAAGGTTCTCCACCATGTTTGTTCCAAATATGATCTAGAGAAAGAAAAGAGGATTTTTTTAAATTCTTTTTACAATCAAAATGTAGATTCACCCATTTGTATACATAATTAGTAACTATGACTTACATGACGGTAACATCTAAGTTGATCCACTTTATCAAGCTTTTGTTTGAAATAGGCCTACATTTGTTTCTTAAAACAGGTGGGCCTGTATGGAGTAGAAATTTGACTAGCAGGCTAACTCTAAGGTTAGTAATCGCTAGTAGGCAGCTAACATATATGAGCCTGGCAGTGAACAGTAGCTATGAGCCTGGCAGCAAACGTCAGCTATGAGCCTAGCAGCTAACATTAGCTATGAGCCTGGCAGCTAGCATCAGCTATAAGCCTGGCAACTAGCATCAACTATGAGCCTGGCAGCTAACATCAGCTATGAGACTGGCTGCTAACATCAGTTATGAGCTTGGCAGCAAACATTCGCTAAGGGCCTTCCAGCTAACAGTTGCTATGAGTCTTGCAGCTAGCATCAGCTATAAGCCTGGCAGCTAACATTAGCTATGAGCCTGGCAGCTAACATCAGTTATGAGCTTGCCAGCTAACATTAGCTATGAGCCTTGCAGCTAACTTAAAAAACTTTATTTAGTTACATTGCCGGTCTGCTGTCAGAGAGGAGTAAAAAAAAACAATGATGCTCACTGTTTTGCCGCCCACAGAAGACCCCCTCAGAGCCTTCTTCATCAGGGTATTTATTAATGCAGGTAGCTTAGCAGAAAAGCCGTTATATACACCACCAGAGGGCTCCTGTTTGTCAATTATCCAATTAGAAGTAGACACACAGATGTCCCGCCTCTAAAGGATGCTTCACGTCCTACACAGAACTTCAAAATAAAAGTACACAATAAAATGTTACATAAACACAAAATAAAATAACCACACCGTCACAAAACAAAGACAGGATTTAAGAATATATATATATTTTAAAGCTAATAGTGCATAAAACAACCACATTATTCTCTTTTAATAAATACTTATAAAATGTATAATTTCACTTGTAAATAGTTTTTTTTAATACCTTATTGTAAGAAACCACAAGTTACATTTCTGATAGCTTACATTGCATCATGTTTATGTTCTTACAATATTAATTTATTTTCTTAAAAAGAAAACAATATAAATGTATTTTCTTAAAAACAAAATTATCCTATATTAATATATATAAACATGTAAATGTATTATTAGTCATGCTAAAGTTCCTGCAGGACAGACATAAAGTCACTCCACATCAGTTTAACATCTGGATGGAGCAGGATAACATTGGAAATGTGGGTAAAATTAGGAGTTTGAGTTTTAATCTCTGCCCTGAAAACTTGTCACCATTGAAATCGAACCATCGACCCTGTTTCTGACTCTACAGACATGTAGCTTTGTCACGACTGAATATCACCCAAAGGTCAGTTGATTTGATTAGTGAAACATTAAAATCACTATAGAGGACGTTGAACATCTGTACCCTTCTGTCCAAATAAAGTAAGACCAAGAAGAATAAAAAAAGACACAGTACAATAAGGTCTTAGAAATATAGTCACGTGTACCAGTTTTCCACAAAATAAACTTTAAACACTGTAGATTATACAGCTGTGGAGCAGATGTAAAGTGCAGCTGCAGTAGCGTGACTCTGCCACAAGGTGTCACTTAAACACAGGCGTTAATAGGTGACAGAAGAAGAGCAGTGGAATGTCTTTACTGATGTCAGCTGATAACTAGGGAACATAAACTGGGGCTCTTATTTTGAAGAACAGTTTGCACAGGCAGGTGCTTGTCAATAAAAACCTGAAAAACACATTGTGGTCATTTATGCTAATCACAAAAACTCCCATCTAAGAATCTAAACACATCCTAAAACTACTGTCTGTGTGGGTGAGAGTAAATTATATTATACACACATAGCAATGACCAAACAAATGTAATTATAAGAGGGCTCATCTATACCCCAACAAGTAAAGACACAAACCTGTTGAGAAATAGTTTGCATATTTAGAAAAAAGTAATATAATTATCTAATGATGGGTAAAGGGCCAAAAGGCAAAGCATTGACCTCAAAAGAAAACATGTGTATCCAGAAATATATACTGGGCCTCCTAATACTATGCTGCTAGTATTTCTATTTAAATTGCTCATATTTAATACGACTATTTGCTTCTGCTAGTTTACATGCGATTTATTAAAAATATAATTCATAAAATAATAGAAATATAAACATTTCAATAGCCAATCAAACATTAGCTGCAGGTCTATTGGCTCGAGCTGTAAATATACTACTAACACATACAGTGTAGCATTTATAAATGATTATTTGTTATGATTATTATTATATGGTAAAAGCACGTGACTCTGCAGTCCTTCGGGTCTGACGTCACCGTCTCCCCTCCTCCTCCTCCTCTTCCTCAGTCCGCTCCGCTCTGCCTGCGCTCACTGAATCCAACATGGAGTAAGGAGGAGATGGGGCTCGTCCGGGGCCATCCTCACCGATACCAGCGCACCATTTTCGGTCACCGCATTCCAGCCAGGTCCGGCGGGGGAGGAGGTAGAGGAGGCGGCGGAGGAGGAGGAGGAGGAGGAGGAGGCGGAGGAGGAGGAGGAGGAGGAGGAGGAGGAGGAAGAAGACGAAGAAAAGGCGTAGGAGCAGGAGGAGGTGGGAGAGGAGATCGGATGCGCCTCTTCGGATGCGCTCCAGTAATTGAGGAGTGAAAGGAGAAGAGGAAGAAGAAGAAGAAACAGAAGAAGAGGAGGTAGTGGTGTTGGAGGAGGAGGAGGAGGAGGAGGAGGAGGAGGTGAGGGGGGGTGTGGGGAGGGAGACGGAGATCCGAGAACACATCGCGCACATCGGGATTCAAGAGCGCAGCGCGGAGCGGGACGGAACCGGATCCGCGCGCCGCTTCTGCCGCTGCGGGGCGCGGAGGCATGCAGACCGCGCGCAGTGCCGCCGCGGCGCGAGCCCACTGCGACCGGAGGTGAAGCGGAAAAACATGAGCGAGGACACGCGACCAGACGAGTGAGTATCCTGAGAACAATGAGGAACAATCACACCAAAAACACACCGCATCATTATTATGAGTTAAGTTATTTAAGATGAGCTGCTTATTGGCGCGCCGCCGCTTGTGCATCGATCACATGGAGACAGGGATTGGTCCTGATATGTTGTTATGGGCTCGAGTGTTGAGGGGGTGCATGGGGGCCTCCTCCTCCTCCTCCTCATCTTCCTCCTCCTCCTTGTGGAGAGGTTGGTTGAGGTCGGAGAGATTCCACAGGAAGGAGAAACGTGCGCATGCCTCCTGCAGATTGTGATACGGTCATAACAGAGAGGCCGTTTGCATCATGATGGACTGGACATGAGCAGGCAGAGGAGGTTTCTGCAGACATGAGAGCATCCCAACATGCCTTCGGCTTGATGGCATGTTTGCACGTCCCTTCCTTCGTGAACACAGCTGGTTCCCGGTTCCTCCGCCAGTATGAGGCGGCCTCTCTGGCTCATGACCCCCTTCAAATGAGGCCACTGTGTGTTGTGACTCATCATCAGGGTGCATATGCCTACAGGCTGTGTGACCAGTTCAACTAAAGCGGGATTATTCCATCTCTGAAGGGGTTTGGTATTAGTTAATTACCCAAAAGAAGAAGAAAAAACGTCCCACAGATGAGACGGTAGGACTCCAGTTTATCGGGTTTATTGCCAATAGGAGTTGCTGCAGCAATAAAGACATGTCTGTAAAGAGCTGGAGCCGCCTTCATTAGTGAGGCACAGCGAGTTAATATTTAAACCAGGAAGGATTTTATGACTATAGAAAGTTATCGTGTTATCCTTCGTCTCAGTGATTGCGAGGCAAAGGAGCAGACATTTGGTTTTAAACATTTATTTACATGTTTCTATCATTTTATTCATATATTCCACTGCTTTTGTGAACCTAAGACCTTTGGTAAACCAAGTTCAAGCATCAAAACGTTTCGTCCACATGAGTAAAGTTTTGTTTTAACAAGAGAAATTAAGAATTAAAAAAAATCTAACTTCCATTTTTCAGCTTGAGGGCCATATTATCACTTTACACTTGTGCCTTATGACAATTGTGCCTCATTATATATATAGGGCTGAGATTGTTCTGCAATTTTAGATGGAACACATGGGTATGCATCACATATGCAAGTGCCTTTAAAAGGTGAATTTAAGAAATTATGTAAAATCGAGAAAAAGGCCTAAAACTGAAGGGTTCACTTTTTACTGTTTCATGAGCAGTTAAAGGGTAATTCTGTCATTTCTTTAACCATATTTCCCCATGTTTTATGTGTAATTGAGTGAGTAATGAAGTCCAGTATTGAAGGAGAACGCTGCAATGTAATCGTGTAACTCCTCGCCATCAATATACACGTCCACCAAAGCTGCAGATATATATTTATATATATATATATAATCTGTCTGGTTTCGCTTGATGAGGTCTGTTCGTTTTTGTGCGTCTCGCTTGAAGAAGTCTCGTTCTGAAATCCCGCGTCACATCCACGTTGTTGAAATAGAGCTGAATAGACATAAAAACAATCTTTTAGACACCTGGACTCCTCTCTCCAGCTCTCAAGTCAAGTCACATGACACAATAGCAAACCAATGGTTGCACCCATTAGCCACTAAGACACACACAAAGAGGCGAACACAGGGGCCCAGGTTGAATATTTAAGTCGTTAAGCGCTCGTTTCTCGGATGCGTCGAGGCCACAAACAGTCAAACGTTATTTTCCGAGCGAGATGCAGCCAGGAGGGTACAAACACTCGACTTCAGACGTCAGCAGAGTCCAGGTGACTGTCCGAAACGAGCTGGCAGCCTCCGGACATCTAGACGTCGTCACTTCATTGTAATAAAGAACTACAAGCTGCATCGCGTGTGGATTGTTTTGTCTCGGGCGGAGGCCACCTGGCGAAGCGGGCCACCTTTCCCTTTGGGCGCCTGACTCATGACTCATGACTCATGCGGCCGCGTTCAGCCAAGATAAAAGGCTGGACTTGTGAAATGTTTACCCAGACTGCACCGGGCCGCAGACAGAAGCAGGTAGCAGGCCGCTCGTTTGTTTTCCCGATGTGGTCACTTGTTGAAATCCGGTTTTTGATCTCCCTTCAAACCTTTAGTTTCACTTTTATTGACCCACTAAAATCTGTTGATACAGTCGTCTGGGTCTCCTTTAAAAGTATGAAATGAGCTTCAGGCTCGGTGGAAATTTTGGTGAGACTTTGTAATTCTTTCTGAAGGAATAAACATAAAAAAGGCTGTTCTTTTTTGTAGGGCTGAGTCCCTATGAAACATATTTTAATGCTGATGGGATTATTTTAGGGATGAACAATTGTGAAAACATATCCAAATTCCAATTTCCAGTAGACCATGATGTGAAGGACGTCTCTGCAGCGCGACAATAATTGATTCAAAATGGTATTTGGAAACACATTTAACGCCTTTTATAAAAAAAAATGCGCATCCTGCGATTGGAAAATTGCAGTAAGCCGTATTGAGATTTTGATGAAGTTTCAATGAATTGTGCAGCCCTATTTTTTTAAATCTTATTTAACCCGAGGGTTTTTTTGGTCTTCATGCAATGGAACCTACAGAAGAAGCTTTTTCCTGTCATTGTTTTTTATTATGTCGACAGATTAATCTTCTTTAAGGACGTAACGGCGTTTCTAAATTTCATACTGCCGCCATTCTTCAGATACAGATACCGTTATATCCGTTTATTAAACTAATATCCGCTCCAAAATATACATTTCATTCTGTCCAGCTACTAATATATCCTTTACTAATAAAATACTCTTAACAAACGTTAAAATCATCATAAAATAGCTCTAAATCTTCATCGAAACCTCTCTCATTTGCAGTGATATTGAGAAATTAGAGTCAAACAAATCAAGAGATGGACAAAACTGAGTGAGCACAGTCCTGCTGAGGTGAAGCGGTGTCCTCGTCTAGTCAACAACAACAACAGCAGCAGCATCTCTGCAGCTTCACCAACGAGCGCGAGGGGATCCGATACCTCGGGAGCTGTCATTGTTTTTGTTTGGAGCATTCTTGGATTTCATTGGACGCCGAGGAACCGAAACTCTTCCCTCGCCCCTCACAGAGGCGTTCATGTGAGGGTGTTTCTTATTGATCCGGCAAACCGATGCCCCCGGACCGGCCCACAGAGAGCTGTCGATAGCGCCGGGGAGGGAGGAGGGGAGGAGGGAGGAGGGAGGAGGGAGGAAATGACTTTGAGGAAAGGTCAGCGGGCAGCGGTGCCCCGGTGCTCCGGCTCCACCCACACAGGACGACATCGATTTGATATCAGCGCTGACCTCCATCTGAGCGGCTGGTGCCTTCAGCGGGTCGTAGAGGGGGAGACGGATATTTAACGTGATTCAAAATAATCATTATTTAGCTCAGGCTATGATTATTTGTCAGGCCAGTGGAAAGAAAACATCCAAAATACACATTTAGCCGTTTATTTGACTACTTTGTCTGTTTTCCGCCTGTAGATTTATCCTAAATTCACAAACGGAAAATTTGCATCTTAAAACATACAATTTCAGAAAACTTGTAATACAAATTGTCACTAATCAACTGGGGAAGTTGTATGGTTATATCTATTAGTGCATGTATTTACCCTATTCACCTCTATGTATATTTGTAATATATCTTTAAAGGCCGTTCTCTGAGTCATAAATCTCCACTTCAGCAACTCTTACATACTCCAAACGTTCCAGTTTCATTCCTCTCTATATTCTGAAGGTTTCTACAGAGAGGTTTGTTCAAATATCATTCACAGCCTCATTTATACAACATTTTATTACTAAAAACATGTGAAAAAATAGATTATTTTTAAATAGGGCTGATTGATTTTGTCTATATGTAAACAATAAACAGTTTTACCCATGACACCAATGGAAAACAAACAACTGTAGAGCGAAAAGATCCGAAGACGCAGAAACACGAACACGATGAACAGCAGATGAGTTGCAGCGTGAAAGGGAAAAGAAAAACAAGCGCTGAAAGTTTGCACCGGACAAGCGTCACATAAACAAGATGGATGTTTCATGAGAATAACGGGACGGTGAAGTGACGCTTTGAACTCCAGGTTTACCAGAATAAAAGTCACAGGCGGATGAATATGAGGAACACGATCATTAAATCATAACCATTAAACTGCCCGGTTGTTTCTGGGAGTTTTGCTACTTTCTCCCTGTAAGCTGTTGTTTATGAGATGTAAACAGAAACAGAAATGGACTTTACTAACTGTCCATATCCTCGTATACAAACATGTTCGTACATATTAGCCGATGGACTGATCACTTCCAGTATTTTGCGAGTATACCCACGAAATGGACTATTTCTCTCTGTGTGAAAGGTTAAAAGGAGTATTATACAATAATTCATGTATATTTGTATGTCCAACTGGGCTAAATTACCGGTAAAGTCGGGTTGCAAGCCGCTCCTACCTCCGGTCAGTGTCCCGCTGTAGCAAGCTAGGAGCAGTGCTAGCTAGCGCTGCTGCTAGCTCCCCGCTGCTGCTGCTAGCTCCCCGCTGCTGCTGCTAGCTCCCCGCTGCTGCTGCTAGCGCCCCACTGCTGCTACTGCCGGCGGCCCCTCTGCCCAAGTCGGGCGTCGAGCCGAGGCTGGTCCCACTACCTTCGTTGGTTGTCGGGGAGCTAGCGGAGAGCTAGCGGAAGTTAGCAGAGAGCTAGCGGAAGTTAGTGGGGGAACTAGCATGAGTGCCAGCTGGCTACAGACGGGGACACTGGTATTAGCATGTAACCCGACTTTTACGGTAGTGATTTTTATGTATAAACACCATTATAATGACTTTATTTCAAGGTAAAGTTGAAATATAGTCATTGAGATGCTGTTGGAGTGTCTGAAACATTTATTTTCAAACACATTCAACCAGATTTGAATGTCTTTGACCACCAAATCATGAATTCCTGGGAACATTTCAGTCTCCCAAACGCTCTCTGGTGAGCTACGATAAGACGCTTTATTCTCATCGCATCTTAGACACAACAAAGATTTGGGTTTTGGCTGCAACCCGCTGCGTTTAGCCGCATCATACAACCTCTGAGGTCTGAGGACCCGGCTGCCTGCTGCCCGTCACCTGGAGCGCCGGGTCTGACGCCACTAATGGAAGATGGATTTCCTTTTTGGGTCGATGCGGACTGACTTCACCGCCGCTCACGTTTCACACATAACACAACCCCCAAAATAAAAACCAACAACCTCTAAAACATGACCAACATCTCGCACAGGGAGGGAAGTCGTTGGGAAGTTTGTTGTTTTTCGAGAGCGAATCAAACACCATCTGCTGATCCAGACCTCCGAGACACAAGGTTTTCCACGCTGATGATGATGAAGTCATGAGGCCGGATGGACTTTGTGTGTGTGTGTGTGTGTGTGTGTGTGTGTGTGTGTGTGTGTGTGTGTGTGTGTGTGTGTGTGATTGACAACACGTGTGTTCCTGTGGGAGCATTCTGTGTAGTTATGTACTGTGTGTCTTTCGTGATAATGGAGCAAACAGACCACCAGAGGCTATTATCTGCATCTCTGGTCAACTGTGTGTGTGTGTGTGTGTGTGTGTGTGTGTGTGTGTGTGTGTGTGTGTGTGTGTGTGTGTGTGTGTGTGATGCTGTTTGTTTAAGTGCATCCACACACTGTTGTTAAAGTGCTCTAGGCAGCCGTTTCATTACCGCGTGTCCTCTGAGGACAGGGCTGTTTGAGGGCAGGGATGTCCAACTGGCGGTTTGTGGGCCACACCGGGCCGCCCATAAATAACTACGCGCAGCCTGTTCCCACCACAGGAACCAAGGACACGTTTCTTTTTTAAGGACTCAGGCACCACTTCGACTGGAGGAAGACAGAACGTCCCCCGCTGCGGCGGCAGAACCGTCTGGAGTTCACCGGACAAACACGCACTTCCTGCCGCCGCTTCTTTTCGCCCCTTCAAACCAGCTCTGGTTTCCAACCACCGGAATCAATATTAGATGGAGGCGGTTGGACATTTCGCATGATGTCATTGCACAAAGTAGATCATGTGTAGTTTTGACTTTGAGTCTGAAAATCAACAAACAAGTGAAGAACAAAACTTAATTTCGTGTTTTTGTACTAAAGTGTGAATGACCATAAAACTCTCAGCATATGGATCTCTCTCTTGTTTCAAGTTGTGTTTCCTGTTGACCGTCAGCAAACTAAGCGGCAGTGATAAATAAATACAGAGGATCAAGATGCCAAAGCATCGGAGTAGCAGAGTGTGTACGGAGCTAAATCCAGGTCATATGTTTTGTTCATTTAAAAAAAGATTTGAACCTGAAATATCTAGTTTTGTTGTTGAACTTTGTAAATTAATATCTTTTTTACAGTTTTCCGGGTTCAAATATTTTTTTCAGGTTCAAAACTTTTTTTCAGATTCAGATTTTTTTTTTCAGGACCGAAAACCGATCTGAAACGGAAAAAAAGTTTTGAACCGGAAAAAAAAAGAAAAAAAGAGTGAAAGTTGAAAATATATAATCTGTTACTGAAAATTGAAAAAGATGTATCATTTTTCAAAGTTCAACAACAAAACTTGATTTTTCAGGTTCAAATCTTTTTTTCAAATGAACAAAACATATGAGCTGGATTTTTTTGTGCAGGAACAATAGCATGTATTTAGACTATTGAGCAAACATGAGAAAAGGTGGTGGAAATAATTAAAACTGTAATTTTGAAGGCGTCAAGATTGAAAGCCTGGTATAATATAATGATTTTACACTATAATGGCCCTGAGATCCCAAATTGTGATTTTAATGGGTTTCAATGGGAACATTTGTGTCTGATTTTGGATACACAGTTTATAATAAACATATTATACTAAGCCTCCAAAATTAGAAGAAGAAAAAAAACACATACCCTTGCCAAAAAGTATTCCACATGCAAAATAATAAAACAATTAAAAAGCCCAGAATGCACCTAGTGAGATGCAAGGATGAGACTATTTATACTCGTTTCTGTCTAGTTGCTGAAGAAACATTGTACTTTTCTACACGCCACCATCTTATCAGTGCGTGTTTCACAAAGGCGAAAAGAGTTTCGATTGATTCGATCGGCCGAACCGACTTTGAGAAAATTCTCACGAACAAACGAGTCAGTCGGGTTACATCACCACACCTGTCCGGGTGGAGGTGGGCGTTGTACTATATAAACGTTTGACCTTCTCAGCACTGAGACACCTGTTACACACACACACACACACACACACACACACACACACACACACACACACACACACACACACACACACACACCTGATGAGAGCAGTCCTCCCACGAACATTCAACCTACATTTTCTAACCTGGAAGGACCTGTGTGTGTGTGTGTGTGTGTGTGTGTGTGTGTGTGTGTGTGTGTGTGTGTGTGTGTGTGTGTGTGTGTGATATTATATAACACACAGAGAGAGAGAGAGAGAGCTACATCACAATGGAGCCATTCAGACAAATGTACGGATGCTGACTGGAACATTGCATCTTTTATGATGCACATATTAAAGTCGCAAATTAAAGTTTCAGGCCGCGGTCACGCCTGTATTTTTAATGCCACTTTTGTCATCCGATCACGAGAAGTCTGCGCGCTCTGAGATCGGATCTGGCTCTCACCGGGATCCGATCATCCGGAGTCAGACCACACATGGCCAGGTGTTCAGGCTCACATAGAGTTCAGATCTCAGGTGTGGACTTCATGTGGGAACGATCGGAACATTTGATCCAACAAAGGTTCCTGTTCTGGGTTTTGTCCGTCAGCATCTTGTGTTTTTGCAAGCAGTGAACGAAAGTGACCGTCTTTGGAGTGTTGAGGAGCAACGCTGTATACGACTCTGGTAGTGACCTGTCAATCACAGTAAGCCCCGCCCTAAAGCGTCCCCTGCTTTATGGTCTGTTTGACTCTAAATGACCATAATTTACTAAATGAACATCATGCTGTATTGAAGAAGACTTGAAACTAGAGATTGAGACATAAACTCATGTTTACAATGTTTACTGAGGGAATAAATCAAGAGAAGTAGAGTCATTTATATAGACTTCTATACAACCATTTTAAGGCTCTGAAATGGATTTCATTATATTTGATAAAGGCGTTCATGGTGAAGCTGAAACGTACAGCGGTCATGTGACTGTTGAGTCGAGTCTCATCACCGCCTCTCAAACTCAGTGGAAAGTCTCTCTGCTGACTTTCCACCACATGAATTCTCTCTATTTAAGTTTTAATTGATCTTTATGGATCAGCCACATGGAACCGTGGAAATTAACGGATAGAAATGATGGACAGAACTTAAAAAAATGAGACCGTGAGTTGTTATAAACCTTACATTACATGATTTCTGTCTGGTCCGATGTGTTTGGAGGGACAAACCCCACCGAAAAAAAAAGACGGACTGAAGCCTGTAAAATACATTTTACATCATCAGTCATTTTGTAAGTGAAGGTGTCACTGTTTGCAAATGGAGGATCTCTCATTTTGGAACCAAACTCCAGTATATAGTCCCTCCTGTGTGTGTGTGTGTGTGTGTGTGTGTGTGTCACTGCACGCTGCCGGCAAATGCAGTGATGACTCATGCTACACGCACACACACACACACACACACACATACACACACACACGGGCACCATCTGTTTGACAGGCAGGCTGAATCACACAGCGGAGGGAAGCAGTGTGTGTGTGTGTGTGTGTGTGTGTGTGTGTGTGTGTACGTGTGTGTACGTGTGTGTGTGTGTGTGTGTGCGAGGCCCGTTAGGATGTGGCGTCGGCGGCGTGCGGCAGCACAGCTCGCCAGCCTGTCGTCAACGGAGACCGGCGTGACACTGTGACCGTGGAAACAGGATGTACGAGAGATGTCTGAGTATAAAAGGCAAGACGGAGAGAGAGTGTTATTTTTATTTATTTTATTTTACCTCGAGTCGAGCTTCAGTCGCCGTCTCCATTTCTTTTTGGGTGAAGATTCAGTTTCTGACGAGGGTTTGCTTTGGTCTTCTGTGTGTGTGTGTGTGTGTGTGTGTGTGTGTGTGTGTGTGTGTGTGTGTGTGTGTGTGTGTGTGTGTGTGATCTCAGGTGAGTAATGCTATGTTCAGTAAAGAACATAAAGGACGGGGTTTCGTTATCAGCGCTGCATGTTCTGATTGGACAACACTGCTGACATGAACTCGCTCACCATTGGTGATGCGGAAGTGTCTCCTGACCACCAGGGGGCGACTCCTCTGGTTGTATAGAAGTCTTTGCTTCATGTATTGTAAAGCTGCATTCTCTCTACTGAGCATCAGGGGGTGACTCCTCTGGTTGTATAGAAGTATATGCTTCATGTGTTAAAACTGCATTCTCTCTCCTGACCACCAGGGGGCGACTCCTCTGGTTGTATAGAAGTCTTTGCTTCATGTATTGTAAAGCTGCATTCTCTCTTCTGAGCATCAGGGGGTGACTCCTCTGGTTGTATAGAAGTACATGATTCATGTATTTTAAAACTGCATTCTCTCTCCTGACCATCAGGGGGCGACTCCTCTGGTTGTATAGAAGTATATGATTCATGTATTTTAAAACTGCATTCTCTCTCCTGACCATCAGGGTGCGACTCCTCTGGTTGTATAGAAGTCTATGCTTCATGTATTTTAAAACTGCACTCTCTCTCCTGACCATCAGGGGACGACTCCTCTGGTTGTATAGAAGTATATGCTTCATGTGTTAAAGCTGCATTCTCTCTGCTGACCACCAGGGGGCGACTCCTCTGGTTGTATAGAAGTATATGCTTCATGTGTTAAAGCTGCATTCTCTCTGCTGACCACCAGGGGGCGACTCCTCTGGTTGTATAGAAGTCTATATAAATGACTCTACTTCTCTCTTGATTTATTCCCTCAGTAAACATTGTAAACATGAGTTCATGTCTCAATCTCTAGTTTCAAGTCTTCTTCAATACAGCATGATGTTCATTTAGTAAATGATGGTCATTTAGAGTCAAACAGACCATAAAGCAGGGGACGCTTTAGGGCGGGGCTACATTATGATTGACAGGTCTCTGTATACGACATCTCTACATCACAAATATGGTAACGCCCGTCCATTAGCTGCAAGCAAAACAGCATGGCATCACATTTGGTCAAGAGCACATTATCACCTGTGAAGGACTCAAATCTAAAGGTTTAGGACTTGGGACGTGACTGCAAAGACTCAAGACGTACTTGTAACTGGCAGAACAATGATATCTAGATTGTAAAAACAGTTGTTGCCGCCATCCTTTCCGCTCGCTAACTGGTGTGACTGGTGTGTGTCTCTCCGGCCGGTTGCAGTGAGAGCTACATTGTGCGCGTCAAAGCGGTGGTGATGACCAGAGACGACTCGAGTGGCGGCTGGTTGGCGCAGGACGGCTGCCTGAGCAGAGTGGGCGTGTGCAGGCTGCTGGCGAGCGAGCTGCTGGGACGCAACACCTTCCTCATCCACGGAGAACGCCTCAAAGACAAGCAGGTCGGTGCAGCGCCATTTATGTCAATAAAAGAGTCACATTTTAGTCACATCTTTTGCAACCCAATGTTTAGATTTCCTCTTTCTGTATAGATGGATCTTTTCTTTGATGCTCAGGTCTTCTTCTTGTATACATATAAAACAATCCTTTGTCCGGTTGTTGATATGACTTTCACAAACATGATGTTACTCACATGTCAAATACCTTGCATGTAATTATCACAGCCCTCTATTATTCTGAATACCACATGCAAACAAGTGTTTCTCCAACGATATTTTAAAACGTGACCTCAGTTCATCGTTTTCTTGCACAGTTTAGAAAGAAATAACAGAGGCGTTGTTCCAGTCTCATCTTTTTGGCTTGTTAGGGTATCAACATCACATTTACATCAACATACAACATTCAAAGCTGTCTTAGCATTTATTTATTCAACATACATTTGTGGATTTTCTAATGCTGCGTTCACACTAAAAGCATTGTGAGTATTCGTAACACTTTACTCGTGTAAGTTTTCTCGCTAATTCGCTTCATTCACACTGGGCTTATCTCCGTGAAAACAGTCACCATTTCCGCTATCGGGTGAAAAATTCGCACCGCTTTTGTTGTGAACGCAGCGTTACAGTTTTCTTTCTGCAGCACAAAACTCCTAAATTGTCAATTTCTACTGTATTGAACCATACGTTCATTATTCAGGTCCAATGTGATTTTCTTTGCAGGTGATCCTGGAGTGTTTCTTAAAGAAGGACCTGGTCTACACCAAGGCCACGCCGACGTTCCACCACTGGAAAGTGGACAACAGGAAGTGCGGTCTGACCTTCCAGAGCCCGGCCGACGCCAGAGCCTTCGACCGCGGGGTGAGGAAGGCCTTGGAGGACCTGACCGAAGGTACGCACACTTCAGAGAAGAAGAAGGAGTATAACGTATGGGATACCTTAAGAGCAACTATGTTACTGAAAACTACAGAATCATTTACCATGATTCAGTAAGAGGATTTATGTCGTACAAATGAGTAAGACTTATGGGGAAGTTGCTGGCTTTGCATATTTTTGTGAATTTAAATAAAACCCAGCTGATTTGTGGATGTATTAGCTTGTATTAGCTCGTTAGCTAAGAAGGAACAACAGTCAATCAGTCAGATCTATATGGATGGAGCTATCTGCTAACAGTTACCTTCTGGTTTCAGTCCTTTTGCTTTTTCTATAGATGGCATTGATAACATGATGGAAATAAGGAAACAAGCTTATTTCACCAACGAATACTTGAACATTAAGTTTAGGTTGAGACAACAAAATAACTTTGTTAAGTTCAGGCAACAAAACAACTTTAAGTTAAGACAACACAACTATTTTGTTAAGTTGAGACAAAAAAAGAACTTTAAGTTAAGTTGAGACAACATAACTTTTTAAGTTAAGACAGCAAAACTACTTTAAGTTAAGTTGAGACTACAAAACTACTTTGTTAAGTTAAGACAGCAAAACTATTTTGTTAAGTTGAGACAACATAACGTTTTAAGTTAAGACAACAAATCTACTTTGTTAAGTTCAGGCAACAAAACAACTTTAAGTTAAGACAACAAAACTATTTTGTTAAGTTAAGACAGCAAAACTACTTTGTTAAGTTAAGACAGCAAAACTATTTTGTTAAGTTGAGACAACATAACGTTTTAAGTTAAGACAACAAAACTACTTTGTTAAGTTGAGACAACAAAACTATTTTGTTAAGTTGAGACAACAAAACAACTTTAAGTTAAGACAACAAAACTATTTTGTTAAGTTAAGACAACAAATCTACTTTGTTAAGTTAAGACAACAAACTAACTTGTTAAGTTGAGACTACAAAACAACTTTAAGTTAAGACAACAAAACTACTTTGTTAAGTTGAGACTACAAAACTACTTTGTTAAGTTGAGACTACAAAACTACTTTGTTAAGTTGAGACAACAAAACTATTTTGTTAAGTTGAGACTACAAAACTACTTTGTTAAATTGAGACAACAAAACTAACTTGTTAAGTTGAGACTACAAAACTACTTTGTTAAGTTGAGACTACAAAACTACTTTGTTAAGTTGAGACAACAAAACTAACTTGTTAAGTTAAAACTACATCACTTTTTTAGTTGAAACAACAAAACTACCTCGTTAAGTTCAGGCAACAAAACTTTGTTTTAAGTAACAAATGAGCCTCTTTGACCTTTCATTGTCATTGTTTCCATAGTAGCGATGCATCATTTTAACAGATTACATGCCACCGTCACGTGTGGTGCTGTTATGAGATTGTTCTCATTTGACATGCTTCTGTGAGATCAGCCCAAACTTAAACTGAGATCAGAACCTGATCCATCCTGGCATCTCTAAGCTGAACAGTGATTACAAATACTACTGTTACTGCAAATGAATGAAAGAAGGTGTGTCCTCCAGGCTCGACCACGTCCTCATCGACGCTGCAGAATGAGGCGGAGCTCGGCGATGACGACGTCTTCACGGTGAGAAACTCTTCGTCCTCCAGCTGATAAAACACTGACGAACACTGAGGATGACTCCGATAGACTTGAATGCATTAGATGTCCAGGATCTTGTCATTTGAGGGATATTAAAAAAGAGAAACGTTTTTCCAACTTCATCTCCATCTTTCGTCAATATGACCCATTTATTACTTAATTAAAAAAAGAATAATAATTCACATTCCTGGAAAGAATCTGTGTTTGTCCCTTTCGAGTTTTCTATATTTTATCAGGAGGAAAATATAGGGAGGGGCTGTTTTTTGTTATTTTGGGGCGCATGTGTGTGTGTGTTGGGCCATCGGGGATGTCAGACAGGAAGCATGAAGAACGGGGGAGGTTTGGTATCCTGTGGTGTTTTGGGCCACGAACATTTACACACACACACACACACACACACACACACACACACACACACACACACACACACACACACACACACACACACACACACACACACACACACACACCACACCTCACTGTCTTTCTTAGAGGTTATTTTTTCTAATTTCTTTTCTTGTTTGTGAAAGAAACCACTGTGCTCTGTGTTTTTTTTTTTTTTTTCTATGTGCAGACCACATAGGAATTGAGAAGTTGAAGGTCAAGTCACATGATTTTGTGTCATGTACGGAGCTGGAGTCACGTCGAGGTTAGCTTATAGCTTAGCATAGAGACTAGAAAACAGGGGGAAACTGCAATTCTTTTCTCTGGAAACCTACCAACCCAATACAGGTGTGGTCGCCGGTGTCAGATGTCATCTCACCTTCCTGCTCTTTAAACTGTCGTTAAGGGTTTACGTCTCCTCCGCCTCCATCCTCCTCTGAAGGGACCAGGTCCCGCTTCCTTCTTCGGTCTTCGTTTTTTTCCGTCTTTCCATCGGCTTCAAAGAAAAGAAGGTGTATCGTTTCCGCAGGATGTCCAGCGAGGAGAGCCTAAGCCTGTCAGCGATCCGTCACCGAGCCGCCTGTTTACATAGCTGGCCTCGTTTAGAGGGGAACGTGGCTGAACCGCCCCGGCTGCAGATCGTTCCCACCCGTCCTGTCTGCAAGCCTGGAGTTTGGCTCCCTGAGGAGGAGGAGGAGAAGGAGGAACGAGAAGAGTTCGACTCAGAGGCGCTGAAGAGGTTTGGAGGACAATGAGGATGTAGATCAAGCGCCGCCAGGAGTAAATAAAACCCTCCCCGCCATGAAGCAGTGCTTCCTCTGGAGGCCCCTGGATTACGGAGGAGATCCCGAGCCGCTGCTGGAGGAACCGCAGGAGGATAAATGATGTAGTTATGAAACTATGGAGGCTTTAAGCACTTTAAAGTACAGCTGTGTCCCAAAGTCTGAACACGAGTAAAGTCTCACAGGATTCACAATATTACAAAATGGTTTCAAATAAAACTAATAAGACTATTTTCATCCAATGTGCTAAAGCTGGGGTTTCTCGACTCTCAAGTCAAGTCCAAAAAAAGATCGACAGAAATGTAAAATAAAAGCAAAATGACGAGAAAGCCGTTTATTCGCTTTTCGCTTTCCGTTTTTTGTTATTTGAGGGGAAGTCTTCTTCTTGTGCGATCCGAGCGAGCCACATGAAAGGCCGAGAGGATGACGCAATCCAAACGCACGCCGCCGCCGCCGCCGCCGCCGAGCGCTCCAGAGGGCCGCAGGCCGCAAAGCGCCGAGCCTGGGATTCATTTAGCACAGGCCCAATAAAAACACGGGAGACTTCAGAGTCGTTTCCCGCCGCGCTGCTCTGGAGCTCTTTTATTTTTCCTCCTCGGACTCGACTAATGGCACACAGAGGTCTGGGGGAGTGAAGCTCAGGTGGTTTCAGAGAGGAGCAGAGCTGATGCTGGAGGAGAAAAAAAACACGAGAAGGTTTTCACACTGTGGGTTAAGTTCTCGGTAATAAGTCGAGATCAAAAGGTCAACGACTGCGTCGACATTTACAAACGTTTTTTGCCCTTATTCCGATAAAGAATATACATAAGAAGCTAATGAGAACGAATACTTCAATAATATTCCCTTTTACATGCAGCCATGCGTTCTACGATTAACATAAAGCCCCGGATGACGTACGTCCTACAGATGTTATAAATAATGTTGCTGTCCCTCCTCCTGCCAGCTGCAGTCTCCTTGCTCTCGTCACCGTTCTGCAAGTTTCGCAGAAAAAGTGTTCTTCAAGCTCTTTTTTATTATATTTTTAACGGCTTTGCACGAGAAGAGACTGGTTCTCATCGAGAAGTTGTGTTTCAGAGCTTTCGATCAGATCACATGATCTTCTTCAGGTGTTGAACACTCAAATCCATTGTTATCAATGTAGACACGTGCTTAAAAAGCTCATTTTTAAGGAACAACCAACTTATATCAGTCTCCAGTTCATACACGGAGGAGAAGGTACTCATGCTGGTACAGAACTAGCCGGCAAAACTGACATTAATCTTTGTTTTGGCTTTGTGTAGTTTTTTCATCGTCATCGCATCCTTGGATAACAGGATCGAGCACGGCTGCTGTTTTCCACGTGTAACAGACCCGTGAAGTGCTCATAGCAAAACGTCACAGTGGTCAAATGCCCAAAAAACACCTGCGGTGACATCACAGATTGGGGTGTGGCCAGAGGTGCAACACACCTGAGTGTTCAGCGTTCTAAATGTCCTCTCTGTCCTCCAGACGGCCACCGACAGCTCGTCCAACTCGTCCCAGAAGAGAGAGCCGGCGATGCACACGCTGGCGCCGCACAACTTCTGCGAGGCCCGTCGGCACCACTGCATCCTGGGACATTTTTACGAGCACCACCGGCCCGCTGATCACTACTTCCTGGACCAGGTGAGTGCAGAGCCGCTGGAGCCGGCTCCCAAGATCCACTTCAACCTGACTCGGTTTGTGATTGTAGATAGAAATGCAGACATCACAAATATAAATGTCCTCACAAAAATAGTATTGCTAGTAAAAAGCCACATCTGGTTTGTTGAGATACACTTTGACTCGACACACCCTAAAGAGTTCATGACCCACGAGGCCTAGTGAGGAGAACTGCTGTTCGCAGCTGCGTTCCCCTCTTCCTGCTGACTTCCCCCTGGAGGACGACGTCTTTCAGCGGTTTCTGTCTCCTCTGTGTCTCTGCAGGCGGTGCACATGTTCCCTCGCCACGTCAGCTTCCAGGTGGAGGACGAGGAGATCGTGCGCATCAACCCCCGCGAGCGCACCTGGTTCACCGGCTACGGGGACTACCGGCACGACAAACTGTCCCAGCCCGACCACCTGGACGCCTACGTCCACTTCGCCAAGAGCGAGCCGCCCAAACACGACTACGCCTACCCGTACCCGCTGAGCTGCGACGTGCGGCGCGCCTGCGACGGCAAACCCGGCTGCCGCCTGGAGCCGGGCGGCGGCGGCGGCGGCGGCGGCTGCCGCAGGGCCGTGGTGACGGTGCAGCCGCGCGCCGCGCAGCAGCCCAAAGGGAAGCGGCGGAAGGAGGACGGCGAGCGCTCGCGCTGCGTTTACTGCCAGGACATGTTTAACCACGAGGACAACGGGCGGGGCCGCTGCCAGGAGGCCCCCGACCCCATTCAGACATGCATCCGGCGGGTCAGCTTCATGTGGTGCGCGGACAGCCTGCTGTACCACTGCATGTCGGACACGGAGGGGGATTACTCGGACCCCTGCTCCTGCGACACCAGCGACGAGCGCTTCTGCCTGCGCTGGACGGCGCTGGTGGCGCTGTCGCTGCTGGCGCCGTGCATGTGCTGCTACGCGCCGCTAAGGGCGTGCTACCGCTGCGGCGTCGCATGCCGGTGCTGCGGCGGGAAGCACAAGGCGGTGGGCTGAGGGAGAGACGGCAAGGACTCGTGGGGAAACGGAGGCCCGCTGTGATTTTGTCTGTTGTCGTTCGTCTTGTCTCCGATTATCAGAAGGAGGAGAACTTTGTCTCAACAGATGGAGAGAAAAAAATGTTCCCTGTGGTTTTAATTTTTTATTTTTGTGACATTGGAGACCAAATGGCTTCCAATTCTCACAAAGACTGAACAAAGATTCTTCATTTCTATATAAAATTATACA
>NC_136594.1:4325761-4388261 GCF_910589615.1 Taurulus bubalis | reverse complement strand
GAACAGCGGCCTCCTGGGTGAAAGTGATGCGTTGGTTTGATTCCGTTCGATTCCTCAGAACACACACACACACACACACACACACACACACACACACACACACACACACACACTTTGAGCGCAGGGTGGGAGGAGCTCTGGGTTGGTGGTCTATCGCAGTCACATTTGTTTCAGATTTCATCCGCGTAAACAAAGCGAGGCCGGCAGACTCACTGGGGCCGCAGTAAATCAGGCCCAGACCAGGGACCCGAGCCGCTGGCTTCCTCACACTCTGCTGGGGAGGCCACACCCACACACACACACACCCACACACACACACACACACAAACTTTGCAGTGGTAATTTTCCAGTTTTCTTCACGAGTTATCAGAAACAGTTTAGTTTGGACACTGGATATGTGTGTGTGTGTGTGTGTGTGTGTGTGTGTGTGTGTGTGTAAGACGACATGTGTCTGGTACTGACCGGCTTGGTTGCAATCTGCAACCTCGCCACAAGGTGGCACTAAATCCTTCACACTGGACCGTCAAGTCAAAATATCGATCCTCTATTCAACATGTTTTACTGGTCACTGTAGCAAAAAAAAAAAAAAAAAAAAAAGAGTAAATAGTGGAGATGTTGGGGACTATTTTTCGTCCGGCGTATTAATCCTCACTTGGTGCTCTGGTGCGTGTTTGTGGCTGCAGGACGGTGAATGTTTACCTCTTTCGGGTAAACAGTTTATAACAGCTCGATGGCTTTTGGACAACAACGGCACGGTAGAGGAAGAAATCCGCTCTAGAGAAACGTCATCAGACCTCATCCTTTAAAAAAAAAAAATAAAATAATCACCTCAAGACACTGACCGAGTCACCATGGAGACCGTGCACGGCGAGCGGGAAATTCCTTCGCCGGCGCCCGGGAAACCGTCCCCACATCAAAAGCAGCCGCCGGCGTCTGGAGTTTGATTGCGCAACAGAGACCCTCTAAAAGCAGCAGGGTTCGTCCTCCAGCAGATGCCCATAATCACACACACACACACACACGGCTTTGTCGCCATTAAAAGACAGCAGACACAGCAGGCGTCTATAAATCATTTTTGCTTTATTTAAATCAGCGGTTGGCAGTTATGCTACGAACAAAACGTAAAAAGGACAAGCAAAAAAAAAAAAAAGATCCAGCAAGAGTAACTTGGCACTCGATGACCGTGTTTGTCGAGAGGAAATTATACATTTATATTTATATATGCGAGCCAAGTGCCTCCAATATACACACAGGAAATAAGACGGAAAACCACAAATACCAGCTTTTTACGTGGCCTCCGTTTCCTGACACCAGATTCTTATTAATATTACAAATAATATCTCGGTAAGCCACACGAATCACCTCCTCCCGGAACCCCGAACCCACACATCCACCTTCAGTCCGGCCGAGACGGAGAAAGAGAGGCAGGCGTGGTCACGAGGAAGAAGAAGAAGAAAGACATTAAAATGGAAAATACTTCACTCATAAGGTTTCTAACTATCTATTAAATGTTTGAGACAAACATCCCAGAATGATCTCATTGGTTGAACAGAGTCGGCTCAACTTCCACACAATTGTGTCTCTGATTGCGGCCGAAGCCGAGGCTCATGGGTAGTGTAGTTTTTACAGCCGCTCAACGCTCAAAAGACAAGTTCCACTCTTTAAAAAAGGACTTTGCAGTTATCTTCTTATCTAATTGTTGGGTGTTTTGTATTTGCCTCATCTGAAATGTTTTAATTCCTGGTTCAACCATGTGAAACACTTTGTAACTGTAACTTTGTTCTGAAATGTGCCGCATAAATAATGTTTATTTATGTTATTCATTGTACTCGAAGCGGGAAAAATACCGTGTGTTGGCTGACGAAGGAGAAAGAAGAAGTATAAAAGTATCTGAAAATGGTTTACTTGAGAATAGCTGCTCTCCACCGTGTGTCTGAGGCAAATATACTTCTACACATGTTTCTATAGTATTAGTCTTAAAAATTCAGTATCAGTTTTTCTTCTTCTTCTTTGAACCAATGAGATCGTTCCAGGCTGTTTGACTCCGCCTCCTTTCCCCCTTCAAGACCAACACATGGAATAATTTCCTATTGGACATTTCCTTCTTAAAAAGAGGATATGTTTCATTTTAACCATTTTTGACAAAACACCGTTAAGAAAGAAAGAAAAGAAGCTAATGGAGCCTCGGTGGAACTTAAAGCACGCAGCGTTATTGGCACGAGAAAAAAGACTAGTCGGGATCCAGGACTGTCGTATCGACCACAAACACGGACAGGTCGGTTTAATATCGGACAAATACGTAGAAGTTAATCACGGAACTCCGGCTGAAAGTAAGAAGAGTTTAGAAGTTACAGATTTATAATATCTCTGCTTCCTAAAGAGCACGATGGATCTGACTCTAATTGTGTGTGTGTGAAGTTAATGTGCTGCTACAGTAAGAAGATATCCTTCCATAGTTTATAACCACCGACAGCATTAAAGTAACGCTGCATCCATTCTGTGACGGTAAGACACGCCATCGGAATACATCAACTTAACACACACACACACACACACACACACACACACACACACACACACACAGTCAGATATAATTGTGCTCGCGATGCCGCCGTGATATTAGAATCTATTATCTGGTAGTTTACAGGTTCACACCGTCAACGATTTGTCCGTTTCCTCACCAGTCTGTTTAATGTGTGACTTTAACTTCTTCATAGTTGGGTTAATATTAATTTACGACCTCCATGAGTGTGAAGTGACAGAACACAACAAGAAAGGCCTCGTCCGTTACAGTCAATAGAAATTCATGCAAGCAAAAAAGCAAAATGTCTTCTTTCTATCTCTATATGACGCGTCTCAGGAATTGGAAGATAAACTTGTAAAGTTGGCAATCCTATTTGTTAATTAAATCAATTATTATTGAGTTAAAGTTGCATCACGTTTAAATCTTGGCCCGTTTGCTGCAAATTTGGTGAAAACAGACTTCTGCTCAGTGCTGCCCCTGGTGGCCGAAAGCTAACTTGCAGCACCATGATTGGAAGAGACCTTTCTCTGTCACGGTATACGTGTTTTTAATGTTTCCCTCCACCTTATTAGGTCACTAAAAAAAAAAAAATGTCCACCATCCAGTGGAACGGAACGGAAACCTCTGATCTCCGATAGTTTATTTGTTGGCGGTAAACAGGATACAGAGGCAAATCAAACCCATTAAAAACTCAAAAACTCTGCTGCTCACCACCGCGACTCCAAACCTCCCGAGAAACACTGAGAAGCTTCTCAGATGTTTCCCACCTATTCACCTCACATCTTCCCACTCAGGAAGATGTGAACTTCCGCGCTCAACAAGCAAGCAAATGTCCCAACAAAGACAAGCCACAAAGACAAATGAGGTGCTGAGTGAAAGAAAGAAAGAAAGAAAACGTCTGCCTGCCCGCACCTTCAGTACAGTGACTCATTCCCAAACATTAAACAGGAAGCGGGGAGGAGGAGGAGGGGGAATGTTATTGGATGATCGGTATGTTAAGAAGACACAGTATGTGATGATCTATTTGTTCGGATATCTAATCTCTACGTGAGCGTCATCTTTAACGCCGTGGCATCCGTTTTGACAGATTAGGCGGCGCATTTGTTGCACGGCGGGAGGGGGGGGGGGTCTCGTTTTTAGCATCTCTAGTAATAATTATAGTCGTGGTCTTCGACTTGAAAAACAGCCAGGAGATCCATCTGACCCGGCGTTGAGAGGCACACAACCCAAAACACTCGCAGATGTGCTGCTCGTTAAAAAAGAAGGATAAAAAAAAAAAAATAGTTTTACGTTGAACAGTCTGTATTTTTTTAAAGCCATGCATAACCACTTCATCTTTATAAAGAGATACATTTTGGGGAAATAAACGCATTTTCTTTCTTGGCACGAGTCAGAAATAAGATACCGCTCTCGTGTCCGTACGGCTCATGTAAAAGCTGCAGCCAGCAGCCAGTTAGCTTAGCATTAAAAACAGGTAACAGGTTGTTACAGCTTGTCTGTACGACATGTAAACAAACAAGATATCATTAACTACTTCAATCACGTTAAGCTTATTGCTCAGATGATCTTATCAATATTTGTATACTTCATGGTTGCTGGCTCTTCTAAAGTAGTCCTAAAACTTGCCGAATTGTGTTACTTTGAACAGAGCCAGGCTAGCTGCTTCCCCCTGTTTACAGTCTTTATGCTAAGCTAAGCTAAGCTAAGCCTCTCCTGGCTCCAGCTGCATATTGAACAGACAGATATGAGACCGGTGTCATTCTCGTTGTCTAACTCTCGCCAAGAAAGCAAGTATTTACCAAAAAAATGTCACACTTTTCCTTTTAACATAAACATAATTCTAATAATAAGCAATATTTTTGTCGGGGGGGGGGGGGGGGGGGGGGGGCAAATATTCAAGACGTCCGGAAACTTCCTTCCCTCGCCGTGAGACTTCTTACCCCAAAATCCTTCATCCCTTTTTTCCCTCCCTGCTTTTCAAAATGAGCGTGAATCGACGACACAGCGAGACCATCCAGACGCATCGAGGCGAGCGATGCGTGGATACCAGCTGACGGGCAGATGGAGGGGAATGTGAGCGGGAAGTGTTTGTTTGTTGTTGTTTGTTTGCGTTTTATCTGACGGTGACTCCGAGCTTCTCCAGCACCCGCGTCCCTTTCTCCTGGTACTCCTCCCGCGTCATCCAGAAGTTGTCCTTGTCCTTCATGATGTCGGCCAGCACGGCGCCGCCCAGGAACACCATGTGCTTGCGCCGAGGCGGGTCCTCTATCCGGATCTTGAATTTCTGAAAAAAGAAAGAAAGAAAGAAGAGCGTCAACAGAGATAATAACGTGTTGGATCCCCCGCCGCCCCGCGGAAGCCTTAAAATAAGCCGATTGTCTCTTAATTACAGGTTGGAGGTTTTCCCTGAGCGGCAGAGCGTGCTTCCTCTCGAGGAAGAGGAACATGTTACATTTCGAGACGTTTCTGAGGCGTTAAAAGCATCAACTAGACTGTGGCTTCAGCTCCACCTAGTGGCAGAAAAGAATACTGCTCTGGGGAAGCAGCAGTGGCTTACAGCCCATTTATACATTTACATTTCTATAACCGATCAGTGAGATTTTACATCTAAAATAAGATGCGCAATTCTCAACTAACTACTGCATATTAATCAACTGTACAAAAGCTACTTTCATGCGTTATTATTAGCGGCAAATGCTAAAAACAATGCATGGATAACGGCATATCCACAGAGCTTGATGCTGCACTGACTGGACAATTTTCATCATTACATTACATGTGATGTATAAAAATGCATAGCTGGATGTAAGAAAACCTAATTTAATGGACAGCCATTGATCTGCTGGCGACACCTGAATAATTTAGTTCTAATTCAGTGTTTTTTGGTTTTCCAGACCCCTGAACTCACCGATAGCTTGTCCACGTCTCCCTTCAGCACTCGCTCCAGGTACAGCTGCTTCAGTTCGCGCTCCAGGCGGGACGGCAGGCCGGGATACATGGTGGAGCCGCCGGACAGCACGATGTGCTTGTAGAACTCAGACCTGATCAGAGGAACACACCAAAACAAATCATGTTTCTCTACTCGGTTACTCCGCCCTCGCTCTCCCGTTGACAAAGTGTGTGTTCAATGTGTTCATCCTCATTATTATTCTGTCTTTTTCCAACAAGAATGACAATCAATGCAAACACTGGACATTTAAATATATCATAACTCAAAAGTTCAAGATTTCTGGAGATTTAAAAGTGTCTTATTTTGTATTAAAACCTTTAGACGTGCCATCTGTTTGAAATATGAGACCAAAAACATGAAGAGGAAACTATACACACATATTTCTGCTATATTTCTTTATAATTGAACCAGAATCAAGAATAGTAATACATTTCTGTATCTCACTATTGCATTTTATTTCTTAAACTGCAACTTTTTTTTTTTTTTTTTCTGATTTGACTGTTTTCTAATGCATGTTCTTAATTGTTTTCTTCTGCATTATGTTTTGATGCTTTTAATGGTTTTATGTGACGCACTTTGAATCGCCTTTGTTGTTGAAATGGACTATACAAATACTTTTTTTTTATTATTAATTTATATATATATATATATATATATATATATATATATATATATATATATATATATATATATATATATATATATATATATATATATATATATATATACACATATACACACACACACACACACACACACACACACACACACACACACTTATACTTGTATTACCTTAGATGCAATAACGCTTCATTTTTCAATATCACTAAAAATCTTACTGTAAATGTCACACACACACATTACATTTTAGTTTATATATTAGGCACTGGTGTTATTAGTTCTCACATGCTTTATATTTTGACTTTTAATGTTGTAAATTGTGGCATCCATCTTTTCTATTTCAGTTGAATTACTTTACTAAAACGCACGCTAATCTATCTTACTCTGGCAACAGTATCACTTTATATACACTTCATATGCATTTACTCTATTGTGAATATATGCTTATTATCTCTGGCGCAGGATAACTTCCTTCAGGTCTAACGAGCTTCTCTCTGATCTTAAAAGACGATGCGGCGCCTCCAGCTCACCTGGTGTCGATATCTGCGGCCTGGATGGTGTTGAAGAGCAGCTCGGCCACGCCCACCCCCTCCACGTTGATGAGGTGGGGTTGGAACAAAGCCTCTGGGGCTTCGAACCGCTCGCCTCCCACCTTGATCAACCGGCCGTCCGGGAGCTGAGGACGCACCACAAAAACACCCGCTTTCAGAAATGCGACGACGTCTTAATGCCGTTAAACACCTCGACGGTGAAGTTCATTAACGCGACTGACCGTGTACGACTCCACCAGCACCGTCGTCTCCAGCGCCAGCTTCTGCTCCTGCTCGATGTTGTAACCCACGTAGCACAGCTTCTCCTTCATCATCCTCACCGTCTCAAAGTCCGCCGAGTGGTTGAAGGCGTAACCTCGCAGCAGCAGCAGCTGGTGGTGGACGGACGGGACGGAGTTCATGGTTATTGTACAACAAAAGCACCATTTGTAGTTTGTTTTCCAGCATTGAGCCACTTTGGGTAACTGATAAAGAGGATTATGGTGCAAAAAAAAGATGGTTAAGATTATAAAACAGGTTTGACGTGGAGCTAAAATTGAAATATGTATTATTTTGACATTTAATTTGAGTTTCTTTTGAAAGAAAAGGGTTTTCTTAAATACTGATAGGACAACCGGAATCATCTTTTCAGGAACAGTTTCATGTCTCTCTGATCATATCACCCTGCGGACAAGAAGTCAGGTATATTTGTGTTGATTCATAATTAAATAAAATGGCACCACCTTTTGCCAAGTATGTGTTGCTGTTCACGTTACACAGTGCATGAAACTTCTAAATCAAAACAAAACAATTTTCACATCTTAAAGACTTGGAAATAAAAGTAAATCTTCACAATTTAAACTGTATAATTCATGATTTACATTCATATTAAAGGTCTTGAAATTAAGTTATGTAACTTAAGATATTTTCACTGAGACTGTACTGCTACCAGTCCGTCTGTTTGGATAAAAACTTTATCGATCGTCCTATGAGTCACATATAAAAGTTAGGTTTGCTTTCAGAAAATATTTTAAATTGATGACTTGCTCATTTTACAGAATCTCCCATGTCACAAAATGTATGTGGACACCGGACTATCAAACTTATGTGTGACTGTTAATCACGTAATTAAATAAAGACCATGGGCATTAATCTGCTGCCAGTACAACTCCCTCTATTACTGGGAGACACCACAGTAACACACACACACACTTTGCATCACACACTGCATGCATTTTCCCACAAATACCTTGATGAGGTAGCGAGTTATGTCCCTCCCCGCGATGTCGAGGCGCCGCGTCAGGTGAGGCAGCGAGAAGCCTTCGTACACCGGACAGATGTGAGTGACGCCGTCGCCGGAGTCCACCACCACTCCGGTGAGCAGTCCTGCAACAGAAACATGCAAAAGATGTGCATCACTTGTGGTGTACTTGTGCATACTAGTAGGACACCCGTAACAAATAACTGCTCGTTAGCATTGCTCTCGAGCGCACCCAGTGGTCAAACGATGTAGCTACACCCTCGTATTAGCGTTCGGCTAATGGCTGAAGTAGCACACGCATGGATTTTCCTCCGAAAATGTTAGCTTTCCTAGTTGCGCATTAATCACAGGTGTTACGGAGACAGACAAACCTTGAGCGTAGAGAGTGAGCACGGCCTGGATGGCGATGTAAACTCCTGAGAACTGGTATGTTTCAAACATCACCTGGCAGGAATAAAAAATAAAAGAAAGTATCAGCTAACTAGTGAGGCGCAATATAGATTCATGTTTTTGAATAACAATCAATTAATATGACTGTCCTTATAATGAAGGAACTCAATCGGACATTGTAGTCTTGGTCTACTAACATTTGTCAATTAGTTGTAGTTTTCTTGCCTTTGAAAAAAATGCTAAACCAACTAATTGATTAGTCGTCAAAATCGTGTGAGTGTTCGTCAACCTCAGAGTTTCTTTGGTTGAGGTACACAGCCCACCTCTATAATCTTTTCTCTGTTCTTGGTGGGGTTCATGGGCGGCTCGGTCAGAAGGATCTTGCAGTCGTGAGAGTTGACGTTGAGCTTCTCGGGGCCGAAGGTGTAGTCCCACAGGTGCTTCATGTCGTCCCAGTTCCTGACGATACCGTTCTCCATGGGGTAGTTCACCTCCAACATGGAGCGCAGCTCGCTGGCCTCATCCCCCACCATCAGGTCCTGCGAGAGGTCAAAGGTCGGCAGTTCAGTGGACAGAGACAAACTTTGGACCAGCGGCTCTGTACCTGCCGCTTTTCTTCACTATTGTCTGTGTTTCACAGCCACAAGGTTTTTATTGGAACAGCGGGTTAATCATGCAGAACGACCACCGCTCCAGACGGCTTAATCTTAGCTAAGCTGCTGGAGGAATCAAAGTCCAAACTGGTGAAGGAGATATCCACACCCTTAAATCTTTGCAGTTTTACACTGTATTTTAACTTTTGGTACAACAGACCGTCATCAGAGAGTGCGGGATTCAACAATGGAAAGGCAGGTAAACGTAACAAGCCCCTTTCCAGTCATTGTATGCATCACACCTGTGCCCACCGTGGAGGTGGAGTACTGAATACAAATGGAATGTGCAGATATCTCTTTTATCACCACATGATTTATCTAAACATTTACCTAAAGAGAAGTTAAACATTGAACTGAGCTGCTGCAGTGTTTGATTTTGATCTAAACTGGCAAAATCTAGAAACTCCATATAACATGGAAATAAAGAATCCCTGCGCTATCATACATGACCACTTATAACTTATTTTCCCCAATTTGCATCAGCCGTCCTGATAAATCCACAGAACTGCTTGTAGGTCCAATGTTACCTTGATTTCAATGTTGCCAACTTTAGCTGTGGAGCGGATGATTGGCCGGCCAACCAGCGCCGGGAAAATGTGTTCGGGGAAGTTGGAGCCCGCAAAGCCGCACTTGACAAACTAGGATGGGATAGAAAGAAGAAAAGACGGGAAAAACATGCGTTACAATATTCAAAATAACACAAAATCCTGTAGGTTTCAAGACAGATATAAGAGTAAGAATTGGTAACTGCGAACCACAATGTGTATATAAAGATAACATTGCCACAATATCATCAGCAAAACACAATAAACAACTGAGGCTGAAACTACACATGAATTAGTGTAACTACTAATTATATTGTTTACTATGTTTTTTAATTGATTTATCTTTGCATGACATCTTTTTCTCACAAACCAAACCCGGCCTGCCAAATAACATTGCTCCCTGCAGTGTTTTTATTCTCCAGTTACAAAAAAAAATCTTAGAATTATCAGTATTATTAGTATGATATAATATACGATCAGAACTAGTAGTATTCTGAACCTCCTTCAGCACGTTTTGATAAAAATTATTTCTTCTGTGTAACGTTTCAAAATGACTAGTCCTTCACACTAAAATTATTTCGGTTTTGAAGCATATACAGGAAGTGAAGTGGTGTCAGCAGTAGAACTATGAATTAATGTCAGCCCACCGCAGTAAATGAGCTGAATATACAACTGTATTCAACGTTGATCACACTTGTCTGGACAATGTCTGACCGGCGTAATAAGGTCAGTATTGGGGCCGATATAAATCCAGTAGATAAAGTGTGCATCTCTAACCCCAGAATTTCAAATGAGATGACAGTAAGAATCTTGGCCCATAGTAAAATGTTATTTTTGTCCTGATAATGAACTAGATGAGTCATTAATTGCTAAAAAGGTTTAGCTTTTAGCTTTACGGTTGAGTACTTAGTAGTGCATTTTGCTCCCCCTCTCGCCCACTTTGGAGGCCAAATAAAGTAAATGTTCTCATGCATTTGTTTTGTTTTTTACAATAAAACACAAGACCCTGAGAAATTCTCTTAAAGTGTTGAACTAGGAGGAAAACATGAACCCTGTAGTTTTATATATTTACAAAACATGCTGGAACTAAACAGTGCAAGTGTAGTGGTGAAATGTAACTAAGTACAATTCCTGTACTTGTACTTATTTTATTCTACTTATGTAAACGTCTACTTCACTCCAGCTCAGAGGCAAATATTAATACTTTTCAGATTACAAGTTTTTTCATATTCTTCCTGTCCAGTAAAAAAAAAATAAAAAAATCATGCATATCCAGAGGAGGTCATTTTGAATATTTGTGAGAAACTGAAGGACAAAGTGTTTTTCCACTTTGAACACCCACAGCAGTAAAAATGCAACATGTCAATTAATGCAGTAATTTTTACCCCAAAAACATAATATACAGCCAATAGTACACAGGGAATATTTCACTGCGCAATGGTTAATTAATACTACAAGTACATGCAACTGAGAAAGGGCACATACTTCTATTTGAGCAATGTTTTACAAACATATTTAAAACTATTTCCACCGTGTGGTATTAGTGCACGTGAAGGATCTGAATACTTCCTCCACCGTGAATGTATTCAAACTGGTGAAACCTGCAGCGGATCTGTGTCCTTACATGGAAGCACTGCCTCCACTTCCGCGTTGGCCCAGCGGCCAACTTCCCGTTTGCTGGGCGATTAAGTTGAATACATTTTCCTTTTTATAATAAAAATGCTACTAAAAAACAGACGGGACCATTTAAAAGTACACGCTTACACCTGTACTTTTTGTGTATGAGGGCGGGGCCGTGTTGGGGAATGCTACTGAGCTAGCCTAGCTAACCCTAACCTAGTTAACCCTACCCTAACTAACATCTCAAGCTCCTAAATCTAGCATGTCTTGTCTAGTGTCAAACTGATCTGAAAATTTAATGAATAAAGCTATAGCAAAACACATGTGTTTATATGATGTGTGTTTACTATACAGGGGTGTTTGGTTTAACTGTGCGTTAGCTAGCGTTACGTTACTAGTTAATCAAAGCTAGCTAAACTAACCGCTAGCTGAAATACTAGTTAACCAAAGCTAGCTAAACTGACCGCTAGCTTCGCTTTGACGCTTCGTCAGAGACGTTATCGGCTGAACGTTGATGACACACCGACACAAAACGGTCAAATACACGTCAGCTGCAGCGGATGAATGAGCTGAATCCAGCTGACCGACACATTTCCTCACACAAACCCTAAACCCAGACGAGCTAACGCGCTATGCCTGTTAGCTCTCTCTGCTTTACTTCCTGTTTCCAGGTTTCTCGCCGTTTTCTTTATCAAACTGCATCTGCGCGAGGACCAGGCGCGTCACGAGGCGTGAGAGTTATAAACAGCACCCACTGCTCTTAAACTTACCCCGGTTCCATTGTCACAAACCACGACTTTTCTCCCTTGACTGTCCATTTTTTGTTCCCTGAATCAAGCAAAAAAGCAGCAAACCCTGCCTGCGCTCTGACGTCACCTTCGCCCACCGCCGGAAGCAACACACATACACACTGGGGTGTGACTCCTTCAAAATAAAAGCGCCATCTCCGATTAAACGAATCGTACCGGAAGAAGCGTTCAGATACATCTTTTTTACTACTGTAATGAATGAATGAATGAATATATACTTTATTAATCCCCAAGGGGAAATTTAGTGTCGCGTAACAGCCATTTACACAGAAAATAAGATAAGATATAAAAACAGGGATAAAAAAATGTGTGCAATAATAATACTGATAGAATAAAGATAAAAAATAACAACAACAATAAAATAGCTGTATGAAAGAAAGAATAACAGAGTATTAATTTAGGAATTAAATTAAATTAACCTTAGACAGTAGAGGTGCAAGAGTGCAAGTATGAATTAACCTTAATACCACCGCTTTGAAAATACTCCACTCTAAGTAAAAGTCCTGCATTAATTATTAACAACACAATTTACACGTTTACCATTGTGAAAATAACCATTACATTACAAGGCTTGCAGAATCAATAACTTCTTTTAAATCATTTCTTAAAACCCTTTTTTTTCGTCCTTTTATGTCCTTTTATGATCTATAATGCAGTTATTTTGTTCCCCTGGTTTTGTTTGTATATTTTATTTATTTGTTTGTTTTCTATTCCATTTGCTCTTTTGGGTTATTTGTTTGGTTTTGTTGTATTCATTGCCTTTATGGTATGGTCCTTTTTGTTTACTGGCATTTAAGTTATGTCTATTCTTTGATTCTCTGTAGAGCACTTTGTAAACTTTGTTTTTAAAGGTGCTATATAAATAAAGTTATTATTATTATTATTACATATATAAAGGTAAAGTACTTTTTTTTAAACCAGGGTCACACCACAGCAGACAAAATATTTTTTTAAGAATTAGAATACTAATATTACATTTCATTTGTATAGCGTTTTACTCAAGGCACGAGAGATTACTGTCAGAAACAAAACATACTTAACTTGCATCACAGGTTAAAAGCAGATTTTAAATTAAATTAGTTTTAAGTGCTGTTTTGAAAGTGGCGAGTGATGCAGAATGTCTGAGGTGTTTTGGATGTGTTGTTGGACAACCTGTCATTTTGGTGTGAATGTCTGATCAACGTGGGGCCCTGACTACCAGCTTCAACACCAAGAAAGTCCTTATATGGTGTCAGAGTACACAAACCTAAAGCCCCGGACACAGCCATGAGCTGTGAGGCCTGCGGTGAGCAGGGCCTCAGCCTGAGACAAACGTGAAGCAGAAGTCGAGTATGGGCCAGGAAGGTTTGATTCTCTTTACAGGGTAAAAACGATGGGTGTGTGTTTTATTTTCCTTAATATAATCAATAATACTATAATCTAGTGATGCTCCGGGTCAACGAGAACGGGTCTGAGTGAGACCGTGATCCACTTTTGCATAAGAGTACGGTATACTGGGGAGATACTCTTGACATATAATCAATGCTTGGCAAGTGTTAAATATGAATTTAGAAAAATTTAACTATGGTGTCTCTTCAATGACCTTTGTATTAAAGTGATGATAAAAAGTTGATTTGTAACATGTGCATGTGTGAGGACTGAGAGGATGAGCGGAAACCAGGCTGATAAAACTGCAGGTTAAAAAAGGAGAAGTAACACAGGAAAGAGCGGGGGTGCAAGAAAGCCCAGGGCTTCAGCCCCTCAAAAATTAAGGGATGTCCGAGTTGAAATTTGGAACAGAATAATACATTTAGGGGAGTTGCGTTTGAGCGAGATAGGTGATCAGACGTAGCGATACTTTGGTGTAGTTGAATCCTTAAGTTTTCTCCGTACTTTCAGTAGAGCCTCAGTTCTCCTGTCCTCTCAGTTTCCTTCTAAGTACTTTCAAAGTTGCATTTGTAACTTGTACCTCCTTTTATATATTTGGTGAAATACATATTGATTGATATCAAAGTTTAAATCAAGTCAGCGCGTTCGTAGCCCATTTCTTTGATTTCCTCAATTCTTTGCAGGCAGAGCTGTTCAGTTATTTTTGTGGTTGTGAGGTTTTGGGAACATATTTTGATTTCCTAGTTTAGCACCAGGTCATATTCCTCCGCGGAGGTTTATTCTGCTCGAGGCTGGACGGGTGACCCGTGTGTCCGAGCCCAGCGCGGTAGGCTGGTGGTCTGAGGCGCGGCTGGACCCTCCACGGTGTCCCGGGTCCCGCGGGCTCGCCGCGCACCTGTCCCTTGTCAAGCCTGGATTCGAGCTTCTCTCTCTCTCTCTCTTTCTATCCCTCGTGTGAATTGATTCTTGAAAACATTTGATTTGTATATTAAAATAAAATAAATAAACGGTTAACGTGCAGGACTAACACTTACACTGCAGTGATACAGAGCTCACCAGGATAAACTGTTTAATAGTGTTTCATGTTTTTATGGTAAATGTTTGTGACCAGTGAATAAGTGTGGCAGAGGTCCATAAATAAAATGAAATGTAATTAGGCCGACAGATAAGAAGCCAGCAACATGCAGCTCTGATAAATATTTTAAATGGGAAAGCTGTTCTGGAACAATTTGTTGGAACTTCCTTTCTTCCTGAAATATTTGGTTTCAAATATCCCACCTGCAACACTGACTTCTTGGCCACTTGGTGGAAGCGCAACACGCTGTAAACACATAAAGTTGTTGTGGTGAATGTGTTCGCAAACAAGTTGCCTATTCACACATTCAACAACAACAACAACAAAAGAGCAACATTATTTGAAGTTGTGTTTTTGGCCACCTTGAATTTAAGTTAAATATTGAATTTAAAGCAACCTGTTACACTAGTCATTCAATTTATATTCCAGCATATTTTCACTCTGCAGTATTGCACCATACCGTATCATTGTTTACAATTTACAGTGTTGGAAGACATGCTATTTTATGTGAATATCTCATTGACGTAATGCCCTTGCCTTTTATTACTGCTTTAACTGAGAGTAGAGTAGGAACTACTAAATACCTTGTTTAGTAGTTCCTTTATTTCTTTAATACGATGTAGGGATGCTCAGGTTTTGGAATAAACCCGTCTACTAGAGACCGTGATCCACCTCGCATGAGAGGACGGCCGCTCCACGACAACCCCTGAGAGGTAAGTTCGGGTTGCATCCATCACGGCTACACTTACTGATACTAACATACACTTACATAACATACAACTATTTGGTGTAGAATTAGGGAGAGATATTTATACCTGGCTGACCTCTGGCTCCCTGCCGGGCATCGTGTGTGTCTACAGGCCAGGAGGGGGGTACTGTCATGATGTGAGTTTGTATGTTTCCTGTTTTATTTTGTAGCCCTAGTCTTGTGTGTTCCCTGCACTTCCTGCCCCTGTGATTGTCTGTTGATTGTCCCTGATTGTTCCCTGCTGTGTCCAATCACCTGCCCCTCCCCGGTGTATTCAAACCCTGTTTGTCTCCTGCCCCAGTGTGGGATCGTACTGTGTGTTGCCTGTCCGTGTTCCTCAGTGGTCCTCCCTGTGAATAAGCTTGTCAACCTTTCTGTTCATATATATATATATATATATATATATATATATATATATATATATATATATATATATATATATATATATATATAGTGTTTTTGAAGCCTTTTTCTTTTTGTTAAAATAAATTTATTTTTTGAACAGTTGCCTCGGCGTCTGGGTCCTAACTTCAACCACCCTGTGACAGATTCCTAGCTGTTAAATCCCCTAGCAGAGTTTGTCACAAATTATTATTCTGTATTAGCTCATAAAGAAATAAGGTTTTTAAAGCTGAGCTGAATTTTGGCTTATGATTAGATTATTGCAGAGAGGACTATAAAGATAACCGGTCTCTTTTTGAAAAGATGTACGCCCAATGGGCTGCTGTAAGAAAAGAAAGAAATTCATAATAGCCAGACACCTTTATTCCTTTGCTCCTTCAATATTAAATTAATCATGTGCCAAAACTATGTATGTACAATATTGTGTAATTATGAGTATAGTATATTAGTAGAGTATACAAAGCAGAGTCAGGGGAAACTCACCAACAGAGGAGGAGGAGGAGCCACACTAGAGAAGAGTTTCAACGCACTGAATGTTTGTCAGAGCTGGAATGACTAGTTTCTGTGTATGTTTCTGTCTAAAGGAAAAATAAAGTTCATCAAGAATTTCTCTGCAACGCAACCGTCTCTGTCCAGTACTGGTGAGTACAGTTGATGATAACGACTTCAACAAAGCCTCAGCTTTCATTTAGTCTCTTTATTCAGAAAGTTCAGCCGTATTATTTCATGCTGGCAATCAAAAAAGAGTTTTGCTTAAATAAAAACATTCTTTTATAGGCAGAGATGGGCAGTATTTATACTACTTGTATTTGAAATACGTAACACTGGTCTCAATAACCAAAATGGATAGATTGTTATGTCATAAAGATGTCAGCGTGAGCCTGTATGAGGCAGTTAACACTGTAGTATAGAACTGTGGCCTACCATGCCACTGGTCAAGGTACGGTAAAAGAGAAGTAGGCTACTCACTTGTTACGTTGCTTGTTCACTTTTGTATTGATTCACTATTTACCTGTGCAACTGGTTTTAATTAACTATATTTTGCTTTTATAGTAGGCCTAATGTGTGATGCTATTCATATGTGATGAATATTTTCTTGTTGATACAAAGCCAAAGTTTATGGGCCCCAGCCATTTTTCAAAACTAATTCTGAATGGTTTGCATACCCATACTAAATACAGAATATCTTCTCAACCACAAGGGCTATTTCAATATTTTCAAAAGGTATAATATGCAAAAAAACACATAGCACATAGCAGTATGTGTTACTGGTTTATTGGTTGATGATAGAACACAGAAAAGAAAATTGTCAGAAAAAAAGTATTTTCTGTATTTTCTTAATTATGTGTATCATTGTTTTATTTTCTACTATAAAATAACACTATATGTTAACAACATCTCTGCAAAGTTTGACTTTGATAGAGTGAAGTTAAATATTTTTAGTAATTCATTTAGTGCACATTTCGTGTACCGTAGTTTAGGTCCCTGAAAGCAGAAATGTCCTAACTTTCTCCCTGGACCTCTGTTTCCACAACAGAGGGGCTCTGCTCAAGCAGATGCACCAAAACATACCAAGCAAGGCTGTGTGGAATATTGTTTAATTTAAGAGTTCAGCCTTGTTCTAAAACCATTACTTCTGAGAACAGCCAACCAGGAAACTGATTCTTCCAGGAACTGTTATTCAAAAAGTAATAAAAATATATCTGTATTGCTCAATTTGACAGCACTTATACAATTTAATTGCTCTTTACTTATTGTGTACAAAAGGGTCAACGCCCCTTTTTCATTTCACTGCTCTGGTTAGTAGGGTAGTTAAATTACTTGATAATGAAGTTGCTGTGCTATGAATAGTTCATGCCCCATATCTACAAACTCATAATGCAATGTGGGTTGGCTGAACAAATGAGCAAGAATTCTGCAATGGCTGTTTTTTTTACACTTTCACTTTTGTCCTCAGGGTGTAGATATGGCTACTGCCAGCTGTCTGCTGTCTGAAGATCAGTTTCTGTGCTCCGTCTGTCTGGATGTGTTCACTGATCCAGTCGGCACACCATGTGGACACAACTTCTGCAAAAAGTGCATCAATGATTACTGGAATACCAACGACCAGAACATGTGTCCAATGTGTAAAAAGGTTTTCACCTCAAGACCTGAGCTGCACGTCAACACCTTCATGTCTGAGATGGTTTCTCAGTTCAGACAGTCGGCTCAACAGAAAGCCAGCAGCAGCAGCTCAGAGCAACAAGAGTCCAAACCAGGAGAAGTTCCCTGTGACGTCTGCACTGGAACCAAACTGAAGGCCCTGAAGTCCTGCCTGGTGTGTCTGGCCTCCTACTGTGAGACTCACCTGGAGCCTCATCTGACAGCTTCAGGCCTGAAGAGACATCAGCTGATGGACCCTGTGGAGAACCTGGAAGGCAGGATGTGTACGAAGCACGATAAACCTCTGGAGCTGTTCTGTCAAACCGAACAGACATGTGTCTGCATGCTCTGCACTGTGTTAGACCACAAGATGCACAATGTTGTTCCTCTGAAAGAAGAATGTGAAGGAAAGAAGGTCGAGCTGAAGAAGACAGAGGCTGAAATTCAGGAGATGATCCAGAAGAGACAACTGAAGATTCAGGAGGTCAAACAGTCAAAAAGCTTCAGCAAGGACAACGCAGACAAAGAAATGGTAAAAGGTGTTCAGGTCTTCACTTTTCTGAAAAAGTCTGTTGAGAGAGGCCAGGCCAATCTCATCGATACCATCAAAGCGAAGCAGAAAAAAACTGAAAAACAAGCCGAAGCTTTCATCAGAGAGCTGGAACAGGAAATCTCTCAGCTGAAGAAGAAAAGCATGGATGTGAAGCAGCTCTCACTCTCTAAAAGCCACATCGACCTCCTTCAAAGCTTCCTATGCACAAAAGCTGCTCCACCCACCAAGGACTGGACAAAGGTCAGTGTTCCTCCAGCATCATATGAGGGGACTGTGAGGAGAGCTGTGTCTCAGCTGGAGGAGACTCTCAGTGAAAAGATGAAGAAGCTGGTTGAAGTTGAGCTGAAGAGGGTCCAGAAGTTTGCAGTGGATGTGACCCTTGATCCTGATACAGCTCATCCCAGTCTCATCTTTAACAAAAATCAAGTAAGTCCTGGGTATGTTGCGCATAATCTCCCAGACAACCCAAAGAGATTTTCTCACAATCCCTGTGTTTTAGGAAAGCAGAGTTTCTCTTCAGGCCAATTTTACTTTGAGGTGCAGGTTAAAGGAAAGACTGAGTGGGACTTGGGAGTGGTCAGAGAGTCGATCAACAGGAAGGAAGACATCCCACTGAGTCCTGAAGATGGCTACTGGACTATATGGTTGAGAAGAAGAAATAAGTACAAAGCTCTTGAAGACCCTTCAGTTGTTCTCTCCCTGAAGTCTGGGCCTCAGAAGGTGGGGGTGTTTGTGGACTATGAGGAGGGTCTGGTCTCCTTCTATGACGTAGAAGCTGCAGCTCTTATCTACTCCTTTACTGGCTGCTCCTTCAAGGAGAAACTCTTCCCATACTTCAACTCGGGTCTCAATGGTGGCGGTAAAAACATAGCACCGCTGGTCATCTCTCCTAAGGTTCTCCGAGGTTATTTTATTCGTTAAAACTTTGATTCACGATTGCATTCAGCGTAATCTCCTAGATTACATAATTTTCTTAATCCAAACCCACTCATGACAAACTCTGCTTGTAAAATACACAAAGTGGAGGACATTGGGGACATTTGTTTACGATTGCTAAAAACATTATCTGTAGACCTGTTATTATCATGGAAGAAACCCATTGATAAACCAGACTATGTGTATTTCAAATTAATGAATCAAAAATAAGGTAAAGCAATTTCACCATAAAATGTGCTCTATTAAATAAACACATTAGTTTTGGCGTTTTACATTGTTAGTCGAAAGGAGCATTAACACTGCAGACAAGAGTGTGAAGGGTTGTCTTGATCACATAAGATTTTAGTTGTTTTCTCCCCTAAAGATTGCTTCTTTTGGTTTGGTTTATGATGACCTGTAACTATTCATATTTATAAGAAATAAAATCAACCTTATCTATTGTTTTTTATGATTTCCACCCCCCAAAAAACAGTTTTGGCGACTATGCACACTGACTGCTTCATTCTTGATGGAATGTGGTGAAGACATTCATGGTCCCCAGATGATGCGTCATGCTGACTTTTTATGATCATCTGACTTTTTTCAGAGCATTTTGTTTATGACCAAATACGTGTAAAACCGATCAAACTTCCCATCAGCCTCAGCTGGAAATTATGTTTCGGAAAAAGCTAATGTTTGCAAACATGCTACACCAACGAGGGGACCAAGGTAAACATACCTGCCAAAATATAAAAAAGAATTAGCATCATCACAGTTCGTATATGTTAGCATGCTGATGTTAGCATTTAGCAGAGATCAGCATCCAGAACAGCCTCACAGAGCTGCTATTTGACTGAAGACCATTAATCTTGTTACGGGATGTATTTCAATAGTTTTACCACGACTCAACAGTTTCAAAATATTCATACATTAATCTCTCGGTTCCTATCCGACCCATTGTTGTGAATGGGGACAAGTTATTTAAAAATGAATATAGACAATAAAGTATACAGTGTGTGTAATCTTTTACTTGACTGTATCGTAAATTGAAGATGAAAATCAGGTTTAAGTATAGGCAATATTTGAAGGAGTATATTTGTGAAACTATTCTGCAGTAGTAATTAACCATAACAAAATATGATAGCAACAGTTTTGCACTTCCACGTCATCTCAGTCTTGTGGAATGAGACAAACACGATTTAATCAGAGCTTATTCATATCAAGTCTCATCTATTTTACGAAGGGAAGAGTGTTTGGTCTGCACTGTCATAAGGGAGATAAAACATCTAGAAACGTATTTTAAACATTTGTAATGAAAGTAATGATTTGAGAGAGAATCTGGAAAAAGGCGGATTTCTTGTTGTTCATATTTGATTAGATTTAATTTTTGTCTTTTGTTTTTTTTACATGATGTAACAAGATGTATGCGTTGTACTTATACGAAAGAAACAATAAAGGAAGGCTAAAAAGCTGGCTATGTTATTTTTTGCTTGACCTGTACGTTTTATTTAATAAAAATGATCACCATGAAAATAATCTGATTTATTCAGTGCTCATGACTTTGTACAATCTGATTTGCCTAAGGACAAAAAAATAGTTTTTTAAGAAAAGACTGCTTCCCTTTTAAAAATTGTCATCCGGGAACGCTGTTCTTCTCCAAGAGGCTGCAAGGGGAAGTCAAAGTGCTGCATGTGTAAATCAGGAATACCATGGTGGCACTGAAGGAAGTCAGATAGCATCATCTTAAAAAAGCTCCTTATTTCCTTGCCCTGATGCCAATCGGACTTAAACACATGTGCAACATAAATGATTACTTTATCTGCAACTGTTTAAAGAAGTTGCATCATGTGTAAAGTTACATGTTTGGGAGGTGGGTTGTTTTGTGTTGACTTTACCAGTTGGTAGAAAGTTACATGTCTTTACCGTAAACAGACATTTCATTCCACAAGGAAACTATGGTGGCGGTTGATAGCAGCAGTTAACATGCTCACCGACAACCAAAGACATTTCCATTTGATTTAATTCCCTATCTATCGTGGATGTATACGTACTTTTCTGTTTGACAGAAGGAGGTTTATGGAGCTAAATCAGGGTGAATAGTTTTGTTCATTTGAAAAAAAGAACGGCACAACCTGCCTAGTTTAGAGCTCTTATACTGCGATTCATGCCAAGTATGGTCTACAACAGCCTGCTGAACATAACTGTGTCACTGGCGGAAATTTTGTTTACTGCCAATCACGTAAATATGCTGTATGAAGGCAGTGAGTCATAATTTTCGGTGTTACCCACGTTTCCTGAAGGCAATGTGGTTGAGCCAGGTCCTCAGCGTTCTTTGTTATGCTGTCACTCATGAGACCACGCCCCTCCAGTTGAGACCACGCCCCCCACGCCAGATCCGGGTCAAAACTCTGAACCTCAAAAAAAAAGATCTGAACTTGAAAAAAAGATTTGAACCTGTAAAAAAAAATAGAACTGAATCAAAATGATATTTAACCCAATAAAACTTTTCATTCACATATTTTTATTTCAAATACATTGTTGAATTTTTCAAAGTTCAACAGCAAAACTTTTTTTAGGTTCAAATCTTTTTTTCAAATGAACAAAACATTTGTCCTGGATTTGGCTCCATAATCAACCTTCTTTGTTATGCTGTCACTCCTGAGACCACGCCCCTCTAATTGAGACCACGCCCCCCACGCCAGATCCAGAGCAAAAGTCTGAAACTGAATCAAAATTATATTTAATCCCAAAAACCTTTCATACTCTCATTTTTCAAAGTTCAAATCTTTTTTTCAAATGAACAAAACTATTGTCCTTTATTTGGCTCCATATCCTTGGCCTCAGAAGGGTAATTCCAGGTACAGGTTTCAACCAGGTGACCTGACTGGCATGTGGCTCTACCTGTTACAACGTCACATAACAATAAAATAACCTAAAAGTTTTTTCAGAGCGACAGCAGCTCTGTTGAGATAAAACAAAATGAACTGAGATCATCACGTCGATTTCAACAGCGGAGTAAATAAACACAGGTGAGTACAAATTATATTTACATTTCAATAGGCAGCATTAATACAAATCTTCAGCTATACTCAGACAATATGTTGTTCCCTTTTCATGCGAACACTTGTCAAATAGTTGAGCTACCATAGGTCCAATTAAGGACCGAGCTCAATTTTTGTGCTGCAACAAAAAAATATGTTTGTATTGGTTTATATTTATACCAATTTGTTCATATTTGTTCACACTATCATTCGTGCTCACAGTGTGTGGATATGGCGGCAGCAACTTTACTGACTGAAGATCAGTTTCTGTGCTCCATCTGTCTGGATGTGTTCACTGATCCAGTCAGCACACCATGTGGACACAACTTCTGCAAAATGTGCATCACTAAACACTGGGATATCAACAAGCAGAACATGTGTCCAATGTGTAAAAAGTTTTTCATCTCAAGACCTGAGCTGCACGTCAACACCTTCATCTCTGAGATGGTTTCTCAGTTCAGACAGTCGGCTCAACAGAAAGCCAGCAGCAGCAGCTCAGAGCAACAAGAGTCCAAACCAGGAGAAGTTCCCTGTGACGTCTGCACTGGAACCAAACTGAAGGCCCTGAAGTCCTGCCTGGTGTGTCTGGCCTCCTACTGTGAGACTCACCTGGAGCCTCATCTGACAGCGTCAGGCCTGAAGAGACATCAGCTGATGGACCCTGTGGAGAACCTGGAAGGCAGGATGTGTACGAAGCACGATAAACCTCTGGAGCTGTTCTGTAAGACCGACCAGACATGTGTCTGCATGCTCTGCACTGTGTTAGACCACAAGATGCACGATGTTGTTCCTCTGAAAGAAGGATGTGAAGAAAGGATGGTCGAGCTGGAGGCTGAGATTCAGCAGATAATCCAGGAAAGACAGTTAAAGATTAAGACGATCAAATGGTTCGTCAACATCAGCAACCAAAACGCAGACATAGAGATAGCAGAAGGTGTTCGGGTTTTCACAACTCTGATGGAGTCGGTTGAGAGAGGCCTCTTTGAGATCATTGAGACAATTGGAGCGAAACAGCGAACAACACAAAAACAAGCTAACAACTTTATCAAAGAGCTGGAACAGGAAATCTCTGCGTTGAAGAAGAAAAGCACTGAGGTGAAGCAGCTCCCACTGTCTGAAGACCACCTCCACCTTCTCCAGAGCTTCCCATCTTTGGAAGGTATTAAGTCCACCAAGGACTGGACAAAAGTTGGAGTCTGTCCAGCATCATATGAGGGGACTGTACCGAGAGCTGTGGCTCAGCTGGAGAAGACCTTCAGTGAAGTGATGGAGAAGCTGGTTGAAGTTGAGCTGAAGAGGGTCCAGAAGTTTGCAGTGGATGTGACCCTTGATCCTGATACAGCTCATCCTCACCTCATCCTGTCTGATGACGGGAAACAAGTAAATCCTGGTGAAGTAAAGAAAAATCTCCCAGACAACCCAGAGAGATTTTCTCACAATCCCTGTGTTTTAGGAAAGCAGAGTTTCTCTTCAGGCCAATTCTACTATGAGGTTCAGGTTAAAGGAAAGACTGAGTGGGACTTGGGAGTGGCCAGAGAGTCGATCAACAGGAAGGAAGACATCCCACTGAGCCCTGAAGATGGCTACTGGGCCATATGGTTGAGGAAGAGAATGAAGTACAAAGCTTTAAATGATCCTCCAGTCTGTCTCCTTTTTAAGTTGAAACCCAAGACAGTGGGGGTGTTTGTGGACTATGAGGAGGGTCTGGTCTCCTTCTATGACGTAGAAGCTGCAGCTCTTATCTACTCCTTTACTGGCTGCTCCTTCAAGGAGAAACTCTTCCCGTACTTCAACCCGGGTCTGAGTGACGCTGGTAGAAACTCTGCACCTCTGATCATCACTCCTGTCGATCACAGTGAGTAGACTTAACCTGACTCCAGTCTGACTCGAATCGGGAAGTTAAATTTCTTCAGATTCAATTTGACAAAATCCAAAAAAAATTGTAAATAAACTCTGACTTCCACTGGGATTCGAGCGTGACAACTTTGATGGTCATCAGAGGAGGAATTATCACCATTACTGATACTACTATATTTTCATAACAGGATAATATTACAGGCGTCACGTTTCCAACAAGCACATTGGAACAGCACACAGTGTGTAAAATAGCATAGAACAAGCATATATCTTGTAACTGCACTAGAGTTTGGTGTTTATGTTATATAATGATGTGTCTCAACTATTATACACATATATTATTATGTACCTGGCTGCAAAATAGTGCAACATATCAATTTACAATATATATATATATATATATATATATATATATATATATATATATATATATATATAATATATAGCTATCCAGCCCTGCTGGATCCACTCTTGTTACAAATATAAAGCATGTTGTGCTGCCAAACCTAAAAAAACAGACAATATACTGTGTATGTTTAATTATTGTTCAAGGAAGATTTTTTAATTTTTTGGGCAATTCATGAAAATCATTCAGATTGCGTCTTCTTTTTCTAAACTTCTACGTGTTTCGTTAAGTCTGATGTTGCTTATTTCATTTCCTTATAAAACCGTTGTCTTAGATTTGTATTTGAAGCTTTGGATTATAAACTTGATTAGAAATCTGAAATGAACAGCAAATGTATTTTTTTCTGATTGATTTGCTCCTTTATGTTTGCTATCATATCTTATTTTTCGATATGTTCCATATAGTTTGAATAATATGCTATAAATGTCCGTCATCTACATTTTAAAATCTGCAAAATCTGTTTGCAAGAGTGCCAAAAATTCATGAAATGAATTTCCACAGAAACAAGAATCCATTGAAGTTGCAACTCTCTGCTCACAGTACTTTTACTTATACTTATATCTTTTGAGAAAGAAATAAAAGCAAATGGAAAAATCTTGGACGTCATGAGTTGTTTTTCCTGCACTTGAATTATTTGTCAAACTCATTCCAAAGCCCCAAATGTGTTTATGTAAAATCTCCACTTCGCTCATTGAACCAACAGAGAATCATCACCATCTCTGCAGCTCTAACATCCTTTCAGCCTCTTTGATCTTCTAGTTTGCTGCACATTTCCTGTCTGTTTAATGTCAATATTTTTCATCAAATATAATCTCATATGGCTGTTTAAGAAAGTATCACTTGACAACCCGATACTTCCACTCATTTCAGATGGAAATATTGTACGTTTTACTCCACTACGTTTACTTTTGGAATTAATAGGACTCTCATTGAAGATATTTTTTATGCAAAAACCTATGGTTCCAGATTCTCAAATGTGAAGATTTCCTGTTTTTTCTTTCAATAATGTTAATAATTGTAATGTTACAGTAATAACATCGAGGTTTGTAACATTGGTCGCACATAAAACAAACATTGTGAAGGTGTCACTTTGGTGTGTGGGTAATTTTTATGTGATTTCTCACTATTTTCCACAACCAAACTAACTTGAATAATGGTGGAAAAATAATAAGCAGAGTAAATCCATAATTACAACAACCATCAGCTGCAATTTTAGATAAAATAAATCCTGATTAAAAAATTAACGCTTTTACCACCATATCCTACTATATCACTTTGAATGTAGGTACATTTTACACGTCGACATCGACGGTTAACGCCCATCGCGCCCCAAGACTACACTACCCACAATTCCTATCGTCTGGTAGTTCCGGGTAGGTATCGCCTGACAGCCATATTTGATTCGATTATGCTGTTCTGGCTGCGACAACCAGTTTAGCCAGTTCTTAACGGAAAAAAAACTACACGGCCAGCTTTAAAGGTTAATCCGCGACGAAGTCCAGCAGCATTCACAGTAACAACAGTTTATAACCCTTATACGACGATGAATCCCGAATAGTAAGTGTGGCTTTTTTTGTTTTTAATGTCGATTATGACGGGTCGAGCTGTCAGAAGCTAACAGCTAAGCTAACCCGTCAGCTGCTTTGTCTCCGTCGCTAAGCTAGCTGGCGTACGCACTATCGAGTGACAACCTTCACGTTCACGTTTGTCAACAGTTTCTGGTCGGTGTAACGCTAATTAAACGAGTCGGTTGTTCGTGTGGCGGTCGTAATATTCACGAGCTCAGTTATGGTGACTTTAAAAAGAGAAGGGATGAAGGGAGGGAGGTCGAGCTAGCTGACGGACTAAGCTAACGTAGCGATAACCAGTGTTACGGTGTAACAGGCTACCGTGTTAACTGGCGACTTTAAGCTAAAAGCGTCCGTTGTTGTTGTAGTTAAGACAGCTGTCTCATATAGATCATATATATCATATAACAAATATTATATTACTATTTCCAACAGCTGTCTTAACTACGACAACAACGAGCGCGTTCGGCTTAAAGTCGCCAGTTAACACGGTCGCTTGTGAAACCGTAACACCGGACACTGTTCAGGATTTTGTTATTGACACTTGGACACGTAGTGACAGCTTCATGGTTGACCGTCATGTCGGTAATCATGAAGCCAGACGATGTTTCTCCACCGATCCGGTGTGGGTTCATCGGTGGTTTCGGTATAAATCATCCAGCGCAAACCGGAAGTTACTGGATTTGCCCCCGATGATGATGATGTTAAATTGGGTGTGGATTGTTTGGGATTAATGGATTTAGTTAAAATGAAAGATTTGATAACAAATGAGCAAATCAATCAGAAAATATGTTTCTCTTACTTAACATTGATCGTTATCGTGCAGAATAAAATAATGTCCCTACGTAGTGCCGCTGACCTGCATTCAAAATGAAGTATTAGCATCAAAATATACTTTAGGGTACTAAAAGTAAAAGTACTCATGATGCAGAGCGGCTCGACTCACATGATATTATTATTATTATTATTATTATTATTATTCCCTGGATTATCGTCACTGTATTACTTTGTTTATCACGTGCAGCTAAAGGTGTACATTATTTGAATCCCTTTATTTACTGCTGGGTCGTTTATTCTATAGTAATTACTATATATGTTAATATATTCTGATGTATTAATACATCAGAATTCAGTGACTCTTCCCTGGGTCGAGTGTATCAGTTGTTTATTTTGTTAATGATCTAAATATGAAAAGCAACTTGAGTTGCCAAGTAAAAGTAGAATATTTACCTCTCAGATGTGGTAGAAATATAAAGTCACCATGAACATTAAATACTCGGGTAAAGTGAAAGTACACCCAACATCATACTTAGTACAGTACTGTAATATTCTTAGTTCAATCCCACCAAAGAGCTGCAGCTAACGAATACTTCTAATATAAATACATCCATAGATTTTTTTTCCGATAATGGATGAGTTGTTTACTTGTTTTGACCGACCAACAGTCCAAAACCCAAATATATGCAGTTCCCATTTTACAATTCCACTGAATCTGAGAACGTTTCAAAATTTTTGCTTTATTGGGACTGGATATTATAATTGCTTAATGTCACTATGACACCTTAATCATAGTATCAAAAGACAGCAATATTTTTATGTATGAACACAACATTTACGCACATATTCTTTTACATTTGACAAAATAATAAAATATCTAAATAATAAAAACTACTTAAGACCATCAATCCAACATCTAACTTTACAAAATATCAGATAATAAAGAAAGACAATATCTGACCAAAGGAAACCGGTGTAAGAATCTGACCAAACTTTTGTTCCAACAAGCCTAATATGTAATGTATTGCCTTCCATGTTTTTTTAATTGTTATTTGATATGTGCTGTCATGTTCTTTCCCTCTCTCTACCCTCACAGTGATTATTTATTCAAACTGCTCCTGATCGGTGATTCTGGTGTCGGAAAGTCATGTCTCCTTCTCCGGTTTGCAGTAAGTGTCGGCCGCTGTTACGCAGCAGGCGTGTACGTCTTTCCTCGTCAGCGCTGTGACGGCTGATAACCCTGCGCGTTTCACAACTGCTGCCTAGACCCACCTGTGTGTGTTTGTGTGTGTTTTTTTTTTTAAATCCTAGGATGACACGTACACAGAGAGTTACATTAGTACCATCGGTGTGGACTTCAAGATCAGGACCATCGAGCTGGACGGGAAGACCATAAAACTTCAGATTGTAAGCAAAGCGCTGCGTAATCGAGCCGTAAATAGATAAGCGGCGATGAACTTTGGATAAAGTTTTGTGTCCGTTTGTGACTGACTGAGCGCTGCTTGTTTCTCTCAGTGGGACACGGCCGGTCAGGAGCGGTTCCGCACCATCACGTCCAGTTACTACAGAGGAGCTCACGGCATCATCGTGGTCTACGATGTCACGGATCAGGTCAGTGGATTGTGTCCGCAGAAACAAAACTACAACGCCCAGTCATCCTCCAGTCCCTGAGTAATTAATAAGATAACGTTTTATTTATGGACAATTAAGTGTCACAGCAGCTCTATAAATATACCAGATACAAAAAGGATGAAAACAGAGCAAAGGAAATGCACCATAAATAAAACATTTAAAGCTGTACACGTATATATTTTTCTAATTAAATAGAAAAGGCCTTTTAAATAAATGAAATAAAGCGACATGCATTACATACTCTCAGCCAGTGTACATAAATGTGCTTAAAGTACATCAATCAACCACAATTTAACTGAATTTAAACAGAATTTAGTCAATATCCCAGAGTGTGAAAATGAAAGATGTGTGAAAGTGAAAATAAAAGATAAGACAAAGTTTTGTGAGCATTAATTGCAATTTTTTACGATCAATAGTTGTGAGTTAAAACATAGCATTAACAAACAAACAAAAAATTCTTAAACTTAATTGTAAAAGAAATTGCATCCAAGCTCTCTAGTGAGCGCAACATTTTACTTTGTAAAAGCAAACTTCTCTCTGGTGGACAAACGCTGGAATGAAGTGTGAAATACCTGAAAACATGTCTTTGACTTTTCTGTACTAACATTTCTCTTCTCGGTATCAGCTGCTAAATACTTTAAATTCCCCTGATATTAAAGAAATCATGTGGAGCTTTATTTCACCTTCAAGGCAGCCACTGGTTCTGGTTTATTTCAGTAAAGTATCTCAAATATAATCACAGTTTTCAGACGCGTTACTGCCCTGTCAGCATTTTCTCTTGTGTTTTGTTGCCACTGAGTTTATTTCCCGACTGAAACGGTTTCTTTAGGCAGATGTCGGTATTGACTCCGTCTCTCTGCTCCCCGTCCTCAGGAGTCTTTCAACAACGTCAAACAGTGGCTACAGGAGATCGACCGCTACGCCAGCGAGAACGTCAACAAGCTGCTAGTAGGCAACAAGTGTGACCTCACAACGAAGAAGGTTGTGGATTACACCACAGCGAAGGTTTGTTTAACCACCGCCATCAGCGTATGAATGGGTGAACGATGACAAGTGCAAGTGCTTTGAGTGGTGGGAGGACTAGAAAAGACCTATGCAACTACAGGTCCATTTAGTTCCAAATATCTGGAGCTAAAAGCGCTAGTGAGATAATAATTTGCTGACCGTTATCCGTCTATTCTTTCCTCTCACGCTCGCAGCCTTGGGGTTCTGATGAGTGGAGTGTTTATAGCTGATATCGGAGTGGAAAACATCAGCGCGTAAACGGCTGGTCGGACAGCTGGGTGATCTGAGGGGGCGGGGTTTGTTTAGGAGTGGACGACCGGGCCACCTCGTATGGGTTACATGTATTTATATTCATACAAGTATTGACTTGCTCATTCAGTGAGACGCAGGGTCATTTCGGTCCTGATCCCAGCCGCAAAATTAGGTTAGAGGTGGCGTCGCAAAACGTACTGAAGCATTTCAACTAATATTTCTTTATAAATAACAAGAACTTTGGTGTCGGCCACAACCTAACTGGTTTATAACTCTATAATTAAACAAAATAACTGTATATACAAAAATATATAGAGCGATACTTTCACTCAAAAGGTGGCTGTGAGAAGTCTGTCGTGTTCTTCACGGAGAACTTAAAACGCGGTCGTCTGGATTCATGTCTGTTTAATGCTGGCTGATGATTTATTGTCTCATATCCTGATGAAATCATACATCCAGATCTCTTCAGCCACTATTACGTTGTCTAAGAGCAAAGCACATACCAACTTCAATTAGAAATCTAATCATTTTGCAGTTCTTAATTAAATCAGAAAACACTCACACAAGAGTAAAGGAAACCGTGGGGTTATTTAATAAAGACTTTTTATTGAATTACCAGAAAGCCAACACAGGTTACAATATATTTGAGTGCAGATTTGTTGTAGCGGGAAAAGTCACTCAGTCTGCCACAAAACCCACTTATCTGTCCATTTATACGCTCAGCGTGTTCAAATCACTCACTTTTGGCTGTTTTTGCCGCTTTTTAGTGGACGTCAATGGTCGAGTAAAGATGCCACACGTCTTTTTCTGGGTTTCATTTCTCCGTCAACCAGAACCAGCGGTCGCCCGCTAGTAGCTTACAAACTAATGCTGTGAAGCAAAAACATCCTTCAAACCCACACAACTTTATTATTAAACTAGTGCCCGAAGTTCAGGTTACATTTTGTGTTTATGAAAATGAGGCTCAAGACATCCTGATCGTCTCCATTTGATTTAAAGGTGCATCCTTAAAAACACGGTGTCTTTGTTTGAAGCATTTCATTTCCCCGTAAACCTCATGTAGCTTCAAACTGTGGAAACAAGAGGGAAAACTGTATGTTAAGGGATTTCTACTTTAGTGACTCACTCTCGACCTTTTTGGTGTTTTAACCTTATTAACCTTCTCATTCCTTTCTTATTCCCACCTCTCGTGTCTGTACGCTCAACATGAGCCTACAGCCAGTTAGCTTAGCTTAGCATAAGGACCGAGCGGGGCTCGCCGTCGGGTTCAAGTGAGCTCACACTAGAAAGTCTCTCAGTTACAAGAATGATTGAAATCAAATCCTACGCTTTTTATTGGACGGCTACAAAGTGGGTGGGCTTATATATAGCGGTACGAAGCTACAGATTGATTAATGTATGGATGTGAGAAAAGATAATAGGAGTTAAAGAAAAGTTTATTGTGATATCGTTTGCACATATTGTGGAATTGGAGCACAATATGAACATGATGTGATCTAAAGAGGTTGAAAGGGCATTTTTTTTCTAATCTCAATTTAAACTCTTGACTTTGACTGAAAGTGACCACGAGGTCTATTCAGCAGCCGTTCTGGAGCTTTCGGTCTCGCCTTGGCCTTCCTCAGCAGAGAGCGTTTGCTGTCATGGAATTAAGCGTCTCCAACTCCTCCCTTCCTTCTCGCTCTCACCAGGAATTTGCCGACAACTTGGGGATCCCCTTCCTGGAGACGAGCGCCAAGAGCGCCACCAACGTGGAGCAAGCCTTCATGACCATGGCGGCCGAGATCAAGAAGAGGATGGGCCCCGGGGCCACGGCCGGATCCTCGGAGAAGTCCAACGTTAAGATCCAGAGCAAGCCCGTCAACACCTCGTCCGGAGGCTGCTGCTGAGACCCGGGAGGAAAAAAACTAAACGGCCACGACCCCCCGAGCCCACGACCAGTCTCGATGTTACCGTGCTCCACAGGGAAAGAGAACCGGAGAGGGAGGGAAAGACGGAGGGAGACTTTGAGTGGACCGGTTTGTAAGATTCCCATTCCACCCTTTCAAAGTCAGCAATAGGACGGTAAGCCCATCCATACCCACAGAACACACTGGGCGGTTCATCTTTTCTTTTCTTACTTTACCAAAACACACTCATACTGGAAGAAAAAAAAAATGTAAGTGTATAACATTTTTAACAGTGTGTAAAGTTAACCAATGAAAAAAAACACACACACTTATTCAGCTTTTCTTCTTCTTTTTTTTTGGTTGCCCCCCCTGCTCTTCCTGTTTTGAGTTTGCTAAATGAGTCACTTTTCTAAAAAAAACAAAAACAACTAAAAACCCCCAGAAGAAAAAACAAAACAAAAAAAGCATCAACTCCACACCGTTTTATTTCGCTGTGGATAAACGGCGCGACTTTGGCCCCCCGAATCTCCTCCAGATAAACGGACCAGAAAGCACTTCGAAATGAAGCACATGCTTAAAAAGAAACCAGCACCATGCACGTTCAGAACCCGGTCCCGCTCCACGTGAAGCCGATAACGTCGCCTTCAGTGTCGCCCCTTAAAAAAATAAATAAAGCGATGTGCCAGTGCCTTTGTGGCAGGAGATTTCCATGACATGTATGCCTTCGGTGCCCCTGCGTTGTCGGCGTATTCCCCCTCGTATGCCCACTTATCACGTAAAGAATCCACATTGTACGATAGCGGTCAACATTCCTGTACATATATATCTATATTCGGCTCTGCGTGCGCTCTGCTGGGTCTTCACGATACAATAAGCATGTGCTGCATTGGGAGACGTGACGACAGACATGTGTGTTGTTGTTCTTTTTGTCCCTCTTGCTAATGTTCCTCAACTTGACAGCACAACCGCAACGGGAGAAACGAGAAGAGAGGAAAAAAAACACACACCCACCATCCCGGCTCGAGAATAATCTATAAACTGTATATATTTATACATAAATGTAAGAAGTGATTTGCAAATTGTGTAGAGAAGCAAGCGAATGACATGATACATAGCTGGAGTTAGTAATCTCGGCACGTGATTTGTGGCTGCGGACATGACATTTTTGTGGCACGATGTCTACTATTAAAAACAATGAAGGAGATCTTTGATAGCTGATGGTCCTCGTGGTGTTTTCTGTGTCTTTTCTTTTTTTCAGCAAGCTATAAGCTGAGAGGAATGGTGACCTTTGGCCTAGATTTCACAGGCTGCAGTTTGACGCAGCAGCTTTTCTCGAAAATATACTTGGAACATAAATTCAGTTAAACTTGAATGAATGAATATATACTTTATTAATCCCAGAGGGGAAATTTGGTGTCGACGTAGCAGCAATTTACAGAGAAAAATAAGATGTAAAAACAACAGGGATGAAAGATGTATACAATAATAATAATACAAAATAAAATAGCTGGGGTGAAAGGAAAAAAAACAGAATTAATTTAGGAATTAAATTAAACGTAAACAGTAGAAGTGCAAAAATACACAAGTATGTATGTGTATATTAACTTCACCCTAAAGTTAGAAATTCACATTTCACATTACTGACACTTTATCTTCTTATTCATTCAATCAGAATAACTGAAAAATGTTCTCTGCTCGCTAAGACGACATCAAAACACTTCAGTCAAAATGAAAACATGAAGAAAATGTGAATCCATACTACATAAATAATGCAGCAGTGTAAACTTGTCCGCCCACAAAGGGACAGTCTACACAATCAATTCAAAACTACAAACCAGCGAATAGAATTGAAAGTGAAAGGAGCTCCTCTTCTTCTCAAAGTCACATCAGGTTCATACTCCAGAATATTATCATACTTAGCATTTGTTCGTTATAGAAATATAACAAACATATCATGTAATTAAACAGTATACTACTGTAGTATGGCATATAAGATATAATATAGAGGGGAAATATAAGTATTCATTTAAATAATTAGAATATTATATAACAAAATAGACTTGTAGAAGTGTGAACCTGTCCTTCACATGGCTCTCACTGCTCTTACTTCATGACTTCATGTACTTAAACACACAATTACACAATTAAAGTTCCACGTGCAACAACAGCAACACACACACTGAACTCCTGACGCGAGACGTGAAGTTCCAGCTGCGCACCACCAGAGGGCGACGTCTGATGGTCACAGCCGCACAATAAAGCCCTGGGAAAAGCCAGTAAGCAGAGGCCAAAAGAAGAGTTCAGACAAAGTAGTGATACTGCAGTGAAGAAATACTGTTACAAGTAAAAGTGCAGTCAAGGTATTTACTGAAGTAGAAGTACAACGGTATTGGCATCTAAATGCACTTAAAGGTTCTGTATACAATATTCAGAACATTAATAGAGCATCAAGTAAGTAAATAGCTGAACAGGGATTGAAGTCACTGTGTGTGTGTGTGTTTGTGTGTGTGTGTGTGTGTGTGTGTGTGAGACACAGAGCCACATTGAGAGCCATGTGGAGACAATATAAATGGAACCTTGGACCATTTTGATTGCTTCTCTAGGCTCTCAACATGGCTAACAGTGCGACTTCACTCTGCTACAGACATTATATCGACTATTTCTTTACACAGCAACAGTTGTTTGCTGCTGTATTAAGGCTCAGAATATCCTACATCACTACCTTTAAATGACCAAAGTAAAAGTATTCTTTATGCAGATTAAATAATAATATCACTGTATTATAATTATTGATGCATTAATGTGTTTACCGCTTTAATGTTGCAGCTCGTAAAGGAGGAGTAAAAAGTATTATTAGTACAAAAACATAATAGGAGGCTAACACGGACAGGAACTTTACTTACTTTGGATACTTAAATACTTTCACAGTGTGGTTTTAGTACTTTTACTGAACTAAAGGATCTCGTGTTCATGAACAGTGTTTTCTGTGTGAAGCCGTCCTCCCTCATTAACTGAGCAATAAAACAGAAGAAGGGAGCAGGAGCCGCCCTCCTCCTTCTCTTATGAGGCTGAACCCCCAGTTTGCTTTCAGCTGCAAAACAAAACACACAGTGAGGAGAGAGAGAGAGAGAGAGAGAGAGAGAGAGAGAGAGAGTGAGTGGGGGGTGTTTTGGTGTGGAGGAATGGGAGGCAGCAGTGGTGGAATGGGGGGGATGGTTTGAGGAGCTGGGTCTGTTTGCCGGCTGAGTTTGTAGCCGGTTGCTGGGTGATGATGATGTGTGTGTGTGTGTGTGTGTGTGTGTGTGGGGGTGGGGTCGTTTGTGACAGCTGCAGAGGCCGAAGTCTTTCACCCCTCTGCTGCTGCAGGAGGAGCCGGGTGGGGGTTATGAGTCCATGTGTGAAGTTCAGTCTCACAGTCAGTCGGCTGCTCACCAGCTGATCCGTCTGATGGCTCGCTGTAGAGGAACAAACCTGCAGTGTCACACAGCTGTCGGTACACACACACACACACACACACACACACCTCATTAACAGTAGCAGCACACTGCGAACAAACTAGACAAAAGTACAAAGTTGAGGTACTTTAAAAGCTTTGGCTTTAGTTACAAATGAAGATTTATTTTCCGTGCAGACAAAAGAATCTGATGTTTTAATGTACCCAACAGTTTGTAGAAGTACATCGATCAATTACTTGATTGAAGACATTCCTAGGCGATGGACACTGATACGATTCTGACCAATCGAGTCGTAGATTTAATAAAAGTTTATAAAGTTTCTGCACAAAGAATCCTACAAAAGCGTGCACTTTAAATCTTGTGTTTACAGCAGATGTGGTTCATCAGTTTCATTCAGTAGGGAAAAAAAGACTGAAATGAATTTGGCAACTATCATTTTTAAGCTGTGCTTACTAGAATACTGAGGTTGTGAAACGGTCTCCTGTATTGTATAGATGTGACATTTAAAGGCACCGTTTACTGTGTGTTTTCTCCATGGATGCTTTCACAGCATTTAAAAAAAGACCTCACTATTTACAATACGGGATGACAAATCTGATGTTGAGTCCGTCGTGTGGTTTGAGAATCAGCCGGCGGTAAACATCTAGAACGAGATGTCCCGAGCCGCTGAAGCGAGAGAAAATGTGAGTCGTTGGAGGAACTCAACTGGAGTCCGACTGCTGCTTTCTGTCGCCGTCGCTCACAAACACGACGAGACCTGCCGTGAACTCCTGCGTGCTGTCAACGCCGCTCTGCGTGATCCTCATATATCCTCCGAGGCGTTCACCCAGCCCATAAACACCAGACGGGCTCTGTCCTCTATCGTGTGTGTGTGTGTGTGTGTGTGTGTGTGTGTGTGTGTGTGTGTCGTTCACGCTGCATGGAGGGATCGATGTCTCTCCGCTAGATGAGTCTGACCTGATTTGAAGGTCATCGATGCCTTCGCTCTGATCTTCAGCAGACGCGTTTCTAAAAGTGTCGAAAAGTTGTTTTGCAGCAGACTGAAAACCTGTTTGCAGCTCATTTATATTTATTATATTTTATGTAGGACTTTAACTTGTTATTATTATTATGTTAAAGTATTACTACGTTTACTTAAATGAACAGTGTGTGGATTTAATATTCATAACAATGTTTTAATCGCCTCTAACCCTATTAACCCTAACCCCTAATCCTATTTATTGTTTGAGTTGTGTTTAGAGGTTGTACATTGGGATTATATATTATTGTAGCCCTGATTTTTATGTTTAATTTGATACATAACATGTCATTTTTGGAGGGGGGGGATTTATACCAAGATTTTTTCTTGATTTTCCTGATATAAAAGGGTCCCCTAATTAGGGCTGAACAGGTTTTAAAACCCCATCTATTTTTAGGCCCTTTCCTTCGAAAATGTCATACCCAAACTAAAAAGGGTGTATCTCTGCAACCACTAGGGCTATTTGAATAATGTTGGTGTTATAATAAAAGGTACACATGTGAGATTTTGTTCAGATGTGTAAATATCAGTTTATATGTTACTGGTTAAGAGTAAATGAAGATGACACACAGAAACAAATGAAAATGTTTCAGGTCCGCCTATAAAAAAATCACTTTCAGGATGATTATTTCTTTGAAATGATGCAGCTGTAAGGTCCAACTCTAACCCAAATCATAACACAATATGTGAACATTCTCTAACCCAAATCATAGCACAATATGTGAACATTCTCTAACCCAAATCATAGCACAATATGTGAACATTCTCTAGCCCAAATCATAACTCAATATGTGAACATTCTCTAACCCAAATCATAGCTCAATATGTGAACATTCTCTAACCCAAATCATAACTCAATATGTGAACATTCTCTAACCCAAATCATAACACAATATGTGAACATTCTCTAACCCAAATCATAACACAATATGTGAACATTCTCTAACCCAAATCATAGCTCAATATGTGAACATTCTCTAACCCAAATCATAACTCAATATGTGAACATTCTCTAACCCAAATCATAGCTCAATATGTGAACATTCTCTAACCCAAATCATAACTCAATATGTGAACATTCTCTAACCCAAATCATAACACAATATGTGAACATTCTCTCCGCAAAGATTGCCTTTGATAAAGCCAAGCAGAACAAAGTTAGAGAGGGTTTAGTACAAAGAAAATTCAGGCGAGGACTCCAAAACCCTGGGGGGGGGTTTAAAGGGTTTTTAAAAGTTCTCGTTCACGTAGAATTAGCCGTTAAAGGAAGTGCGCGTTGCACCGCCCCTTTCTCTACAGTGGCCCAGAACGGACAAACCAAACACTGGCTGAAAAAGATACGCACTTGGAAAGCGAAGCGTGAGCAGAGGAGTATTTAGTTGGTTGCAATATTCGACCTCACCACTAGATGTCACTAAATCCTACACACTGGTCCTTTAAGTAAAAGTCCTACTTGTTCCACGTTTTTTTAAATGACTTTTTCTCGGTGGGTTTAGTTCCCGGAGAGACGAGGTTCTCATATCCATGGCGGCGGCGTCAGCGGTGTAAACATTAGGTGGTGGGTGCGTTGCGGTGAAGAAGTCTGTCATGTGGAGACTCGGAGGCTAAAGAGTTAAAGCACACACACTGTTTAACGGGTAAACAGAAGGAGGACAACAGGTCCTAATCACACTCTACTTATACTTTCCCAGCACTGTTTGTCCTTCTTCCCATCCATGTTGTCGCTCCATTATCTGGGGGGTCTGAAGGCTGAGGAATAGCAGCTGGAGTTAAGTTTGACGTTTTTTTTAGAAGAAGAAAAAGTAGCAATCCGTGAGAGTTCAGTCCTGGTTGATTTAGAATTGATATTAAAGTAAAAAACAAATGTCTTTTGTGTGAATTCAGTGGAGAAAAACTGTAATACAGTTGTTGTTTTTTAACGGGAATGTCGCCACAGACACCCAGTTTGTATTACTGCAAATATATGAATATTGCAATCAGTGGGCAATCATATAAAAAATACTACAAAGTAAAAGTCCTGACATACAAGTTGCTGTACGTTGCATATTCCTCCATCTCTCTCTCTGTCTTTGTAAACCAGACACCTCATCTCACATTCAAGATTCAAGATATCTTTATTGTCATGTGCACAGATAACAGACAAAAGCTTATTTTGCTTGGTCCTCCTTACACACAGAATTACAATAAACTTAAGGTAACATAAATTAGAATTAAGAATACAAAAAAAACATCGCTATAAATGCTAATATTATAAGAAAATATATAATTAGTTGTCTTAGTTTCTTCATTTATATGTTGTTTGTATATGTTTAGCTATTTGCACTTTATTATCATTATTATCTGTATATGTTGGACAGGAGAGGAACGTACTTTCAAATCTTCTGTATGTTTGCACATGTGGAAGAATTGACATTAAAGCTGACTTTTTGACTTTTTGATATACAAAATAAGGCACAAAAATATGACAACAGTATCAGTTTCACATGTTCATTTCAAAAGAGGGTCCTGCTCTTCATTCTCTCGCCTGGCTGCAGTGACGTCCCGCTCTGCCTGTAACTCGGGGCCTAACACCAGGAGGATCCCGTCCACTCGGACTTTGAGAGTTCGAGTGGAGAAGAAGGAGACGAAAGAACGACGGCGCGCTGGGGCGAACTTGTCCGACCGGTTTAACTCTCCTCGGCAGAAAGAAAGAAAAAAACGTTAGCACACTGTGCAGAGAGGATATACCAGCGCTATCAAGTGTCCTGCATCTGGAATTTAACATTTTAAAAGGTTCAGCAGCTGGGATTCAAATATTTGTGAGAAGAAAACTTGACTTTAACCCCATTTCAATACCGATACCGAGCCCTCTTTCTGGCTGTAAATGTGCCACACTGAGAGAACTTTGACCGATTTAGGACTCAAGTTTTTGATTCTTTTAGAACGCGTTCCTCCTTTCCGCGTCACCGTACTGCCCCGCCCATCCACACACCTGTCCCCGCTCTCGTCATCAGACAATATGTTGCAAATGAATGAGGACAATATATGACACATACAGTATACTTTAAAAGTCCAAAATGTAGATTATATTATATATGTATTCCCACTGAAATAACGTGACCAGGTCTTTCTTTTGCTACGAGCAGACATAGCGAGCTATACGACAAAAAAAACCTCAAAATATATACAGTAACTAAACATAAAACACAAATACACAAACAAAAAACGTATTATATGTCCCATAAATCACATGTGGATAATGCTCAGTGTTGTAACCGTCAAATTAATGAGGAACAAAGTGCACTGATAGATTAGCAAGACAACAACCGAGCTAACGAACAAATATCATCAGTATTCTAGCCAGATCATGCCAGGAGTTATGGGGCTGGGAATATTGTGGTAGTTAAAAAAAGAAAGAAGCTTTACTAGTTTGGACGTTAGTGTAGGAAGCGGACCAGACTGTTCCTCTGAGTTGACAGGAAAGGACTCGCTGTCTCTGCGTGAATACTACGGAGATGTCCAGAGTGAATAACTCGGATGCTTCACATAGTTGTGGTTTCTCACTCAGCAGCAGAAGCAAGAAAACAGTCAGACGGATAAACAGACTGACGTTCAGGAAGAAGGAGCTGCAGGAGCTGAAGGGAGAGCTCCTTTTAAACTAGACTATATATATATATATATATATATATATATATATATATATATATATATATATATATATATATGAAAACCTTCATTAAAAGCTAAAAACACACAAAATCCTATTTATTTTTACTTAAAGCAGACATATCAAGAAAAACTCACGTTTCTTTGTTGACATATTTGGGTACCTGGAGTGCCCACAATCCCACCAGAGGGTCAACGTTTAGTAGTAGTATGTGCCAAATGAATGTGTACTGCATGCAACAGTATGCACTTTGTAAGGGCAGCTGCAGTATGTACTCAAAAAGTCAAAAAGTGCACGGTTTGGTAGCAACTTAGCTCTGCAGAGGTGGGCCACATTTTTCTCACGAGCCAATCAGAGCAGACTGGGCTTCTGTTTGCTTAAAGTGACAGGCGCTTAATTAAATGAAGGGTTTCAGACAGAAGGTGAAATACAGGTACGCTCAAACAGACCGCATCAACACTGAAGCATATACATATTATATATAATATTATATATATATATATATATATATATATATATATATATATATATATATATATATGTTTGAGTAGAAAAACCGAAAATGCAAGAGCAAACCTTGTATGCCTTCAATAGTGTTCAAAGTATCAAAAGTAAAAGTACTCGGTTCTGCTAATTGTATTTTCAATTCCCGAATGAGCGTTAGAGAATAGATGAATGGAAGAAAATTATATTTTTGTTATTGATTTATATCAACTTGTTTAAATACATGCTGTAGAAAGTATTTGTTTGGAGCTTGAGACAAGAAAGGATAAGACACTTTGCTACACTATAATAAACATTTTGGAAAACACTGGGAAAAGCTGTTTGGTATTAAAACAGGATGGAACAACTGTACAGCATTGGCAGATTCTGCTGGTCTTGTTTTTCCTTTGTATTTTAGTTATGTTCTGTGAGGTTATGTTTGTTGATATCTTCCGAGTGAGATGTGTTGCTTTTGGGCCTCTGTCCTATTTGAAGAATATCGAGTATTAAAGCTTGTACTTTAACAGTCACAGCTGACCTCTGACCTCAGCCAGTTGTCATGATTCTGACGGTTTGGGCAGCTGAAAAGACAAATTCAGACGCAACATATTAACTTTCATCCTTTGTGTCTCTGCTGTCAGTTCAGTTCGAGGTCACAACCCAGAACAGATCATCCCAAAACAAAAAGATATTAGTAGCAGATCCGACCTGACGTCGAGGCCTGCAGTGTGAACACATTGGATCGTATTTTATACTTTTCATCTGAGCTGCCGATCTCTGCAGCTGTTTCCATAAAGGAAGGAAACCAGCCGGATCTGCATTTAATGTTTGTAACGTTTTAAAAGTTTGCGTGAAACAGTTTTCCACAAAGAGTGAAGTAGCGAGAGTCGGCCGACAACATCCAACCGTCTGAGTGAATGAAACCAACACAGCCAACACACTCTGCTTCTAGAAGCACATGGAGCGTTATGAACAGTTATGAACGGTTAACAGACTATTAACCCTCAGAAAGTATTAAAGTAACCAGGAAGCCTTCTGAGGGAACGTTGCAGATTCTGTAGTAAGAATTCTGTGATTCTGACTATTTCAGTGTGTAACTTAACTTGATTCAAAATACTTCAGCAACGTCCAAGTGCTTCAAATTTGTTCTCAAGTACTTGAGTAAATGTACCCGGCCTCGATTCCTGCCTTCGGATGTGACCAGACGTTTCGTAACCGAGGACCGTTGGCGCTGGAGGAGGAGTGGCGGCATTGGCTGATGGGGGGAGAGCAACCTTTTCTGGTGTGGACAGACCACGAGAACCCGGAGCACATCCAGGAACAAGCCAGGAAAATGACATATTTTCCATTTTCCTTGATCATATTGTCCATGCAGGCTCTATGAACCTGAAGACTCTGTCCCACCTGTTTGACCCTAAATCTACTCTTAGCTAGGGGGGACCAGGTCTGGCAGGCTGCTTTCACATTATTGCATAGTAATAACAATCTAATGATAGTATATATAATAGCAGAACCACCACAAGGACATGTTTACTGCTTTAAACACTTAAAGTCCATTTTCCTGATTATACTTACATACTTTTACTGAAGTTTTCAACATTTTCAACCCAGGGCTTTTACTGTTAAAGGAGTAGTCCCCATAGCTGCAGGTGTTCAGTGGGAACCAGGTGACTCTTCGGGGGCCGTAGCAGGTGAGTCACATCGTTTTCATCTTCGTCAATCGCTTCAGTGAGTGTACAAGTATCATGTGTCTCCAAAAGGGTCCCACAGTGGACCATTATTCTGTCACTATGCCGTGAACACCACAGCAGGAGCTGCATCAAGCTCAACATACTGAGATGAGGATGTTGCACACTTCGAGTTGGCCTTCAAACTAAAAGCTTTAGATTCCTCATTATGAAGACTTGTTTTCTATATTTGCCTCTCTAAAACAATTATATACAGTATATAGTATTAGTATTATTAGATGGCTGTATATTAGGTTATTTCCATGTTACACAAATTCCTGAATTATTGGCTAATTCATACTATATGCTAAAGCTGCACTAAATCTTAGTTTATTTTAAAGATAACTAAGATGTCAAACAAATGACAATGACATTTTGTTCCACGTTTTGTATGTAACCTTTTAATTCAACATATTTTGTGTTTATTGTATTACTCTTTCCCATTTTATGTATTCATTTTTGCATTATTACTTTTTATTGGCTACACATAAAATCGGGAAAATATCAACAACAAAAACGCATCGAGATTAGTTCTGCAAACTCAGAAACTGGTTTTATTTTGAAAGTTCCTCACAGGAAGTGGTTAAAGGCGGTTCGTGCCGCCTTGACGGGCGATCCTAGGTGACACATCTCCTCCTCCTCCACCACCTCCACCTCCTCCGCTGCCGCTCCGCTTCGCCATTGTGCGTGGAGCCCAGTGAGCGTTGAGGTCGAGGCTGCCGCTGGGGGGGCGGACGATGGCGGAGAATTAACAAACAAACAAACAAACGGACTAACGGATAATTTATCCTCCATCTTCTTCTTCTTCTTCTTCCTCCCGACCGTCCGCCGCTTCCCGCTCCTGGCCTCACCGACGACACCCATGCAGCAGAGGAGACCCCGGACGGGACTAGCTACATGTGGTGAGTGACAGACCGGACACCGACACATTTTAAATACACAGAAACTTGTCTTCGTGCCGCCTCACCGGGCGGGCGGCCGTTGGTCCGTCGCGAGCCTGAGCGGCGCGAGCGGTTTGTGACGTTACGTTAACTTATGAGAGGAAGAAACGTTACTACAGTGTTAATTAATTTAATTAACATGAATTAATTAATTTAATATCTTAGTTCACACCTTTACTGGTTGAGGTTTTTATGTAAAAAATAAATAAAATAGAAATAGAAAAAAGAACAACCGCTTTCCTCTCCGGTTCTGCGTGGAGGTTGTGGCCGGGTGAGGGAGCCGAGCGGCCGGGCAGGTGGCGGGGAGCAGCCGGTGGCCCGGAGGTCCCGGAGGGTCCGAAAACCAGCTGCTGCTTTGACAGCGTTATAAAGCGCTCCACGGGTCCCTCGCAGTGATTAATACCTGCCGGAGTGAAGGAGCCGGCCTGTGAGCACATATCCCTGGCTAGGAATCTATTTAAAACATGTATTTTAAGTGATAATATTGTGGGTTTAGTTGGTAGAGGTGGTCAGGAGTAACTTTAAATATCTTTAAATGTTTCCATCGGGGCTTGCAGTTCACTTTTGGCACTCCACATCTAGTTCACAGTCCTCTTATTGTACTTAATTACACGTTTATGTAGTATCAACTAAACAAGTACTTCATGTTTTAATTTTTTTTGAATAATATATTGTTGCTCCTTTGTGTTGTCTATTAATGGCTCAAAGTAACGATATCTTGAATTAAAGTATCTGTCTGACCTGCAGATGATAAGGTTTTCAATTTATATTTATATTTAAAAGGAAAACAGTGTAAAGTAGATACAAAACAACTCCCATTTGAGAAGCTGTACCCAACAAATGTTTTCTTTTTAATTTGAATATCTAGAATATAGCGAACGGATCGATTTACCAATGTTCAATTTAGTCCACAATACATCACAGATAAGCTGTCCAGTTTGTTTGAATGACTCGTTTGGCAGAAAAGAGTTCACCCACCTTGGAAAGCTTCAATGCTTTATCACAAACACATAAACTAGAGGCCACAAGAAGAGAAGGAGTAATGCACAAAAGGTGATTTGCAGTAGTAGAACCAAGTACCCCAGAGTTGTGTTGACACAGTCTGCAGCTGGGGGGGGGTCAAAGGTCGGCGTGTTGCATGTTCCCTGACGTGGAGCGCAGGTTTAAAGGGAAGAATGTGGTCGGTGGAGCGGCGGTTTTAAAGAGCGGAGCAGGCGGGGTTAAAGCAGACTGACAGACGTCCGCTGCGCTCGCAGTACAATCGGCACTCTGTGTGCATTATGTAAGACTTTCGACATTGGACTCGCACACGCCGCAGGACGCCAGCCACGCTCAAGTCACTTCTCTGCACATGCATCTGTTAATGAGCAGGAAACAGAAACTACAGCCGAGGCTGACGGGAATGTCATCGTTTTTTTCAGGTATTTGGTCATAAACCAAAGAGTTGGACACATTCAGAAGTCATGTTCGTCCCCCAATGTGTAATATATGTAAACATGATTCTTGTTTCACTGACTGTTGCCTTTTGAAAACTGGGTCTGCAGTTGATATGACGCTCAACTATTTAATATTTAATGTTCTTAGCAGTGTTAGACCAACGCATTAACACTGTGGTTTTACAGTGTTTTCCCCAGTTTGGGTTAAATTATTTAGGTTGCACTTCCTTTACACACCTCAGTTGCGACCCACTCCTTTATTTGTAGCCTTTAAACAAAACAAAAAACAACAACCATGGCAATTTCCCGTAAGCGTTCATAGAGTTTCTGTAACGTCAGACTGAAAAGTTTTGTGTCACAAACGGAACAAAAGACTGAGTCATCAATGACTCAAGAAAGACTGAAATATAGAAGAAAAAAAAGTATTGCATGTTTTGTTTGTGTCTCATCTTTACGTGGCTGCTGCTGGATGCACCGTACCTTATGACACACACACACACACACACACACACACACACACACACACACACACACACACACACACACACACAGCGGGGTATATCCTGCAGTGTGCTGAGGAGGCGTCAGTAGCAGTAAACACACAGGATTTCTCTTCTGTGAGTAAAGTCCACCTTCACTTCCTGGACTCTGAGTTTCCCTTTAAACACAGTGATCGGCAGCAATGAGGAACAGACTCACGCGTCTCTTGTCTTCAGAGCGGAGATCTGAAGATAACAAAACTAAACCTTCACAATACAAAGAAATGAAAACAAACGGTTGAAGAGAATGTCTCTCTCTCTCTCTCTCTCTCTCTTTCTCTCTTTCTCTATCTCTCTCTCTCTGCCAGAGTGCTGCAAAAAGAAAGTGTGTCTTTAAACGGGTCAGTCAGTCAGTCAGCAGCAACATGTTCCTACATGTCAGGCTGAACGTGTGGGCAGAGACACACACACACACACACACACACACACACACACACACACACACTGACACAGTCAGACACGCACACTATTAGTCAGAGAGATACACACACTGTTAGTCAGACACACACACACACACACACACTGTCAGTCAGACACACACACTATTAGTCAGAGAGATACACACACACTATTAGTCAGGGAGACACACGCACATGCACAGATACAAACACTGTTAGTCAGGCAGATGAACACACAGACAGACACGCACACAGACAGACAGACACTCTTCTAGTCAGGTAGACAACACACACACACTGTTTGTCAGGTAGACACACACACACACTGTTACACACACACTGTTACACACACACTGTTAGTTAGACAGACAAACACACAGACAGACACACACTGTTAGCCAGGTAAACACACACACACACACACACAACACACACACACACACGCTGTTACACACACACTGTTAGTTAGACAGTTAGTTCTCTTTCTTTCATAAACCTAAAATCTTACACATAAAAACATCAGAAAGTGTCGTCTACGAAAACAGAATCATGTTCAAACTAATGTTGATACATTTATATTTTGTGCTTTAACAGTTAGTTTTTTTATGATAACTCTTCACACTGGAATATAATAATAATAACGATGTCAGTCTCAGTTTTTCTAAACCAGTTGGACTTTGTATTGTTTGCATTGTTGAACCCATAGAAGATATCAGAAGTGGGCGTAGCCGTCGTGGTTCGTTGACTGTGGTTTTGAAGCCTTAACTTTGGCATTTAGGCCGTCGCCATCTTGTTTTTTTGCAACCAGTGAACGAAAGTGACCATATTTGGACAGAGGAGTGACGTAGAGACGGCTCTGATAGAGACCTGTCAATCACAGTAGCCCCGCCCTCAAGCATACCCTTTGCGTCACTTTTCACAAGCGGAGGTTGCCGCCTGGTTGATCCCCAAAACAACCTGAGGCCTTCATCGAATAATCTGCAGATTATTATCTTGATTTAATCGTAAAAAAAGGAAGTTATACGTTGCGTCCTCAAAGATCTTGTTTTGTCCAAAAGCCAAATATATTCAGTTTATTACCATGTATGCCGAAGAAAAGCATCAACTTCTCACATTTGAGAGGCCGGAGATACAGAATGTTGTTTAATTTCTGCTGATATTAATGACTTGAATTGTTATTTGTTTATCAAAATAGTCGATCGACTAAATAATGGATCACTCTGTGAGAACGGCGTCTTGATGTAGAGTTCAATCTTGAAGCTCTAGAGGGAATTATTTTGTTTTTGCCGACGCAAACTTCAAAGCAGATGCGAAGAGAGCAGCTAGTGATCATAAACCTGTAAAAAGAAGTGTGACCATGACACTTTATATCAGTTTATTTGGTGCAGAGCTTCGCTAAAGTCTGCATCGCAGGAGTCGGGTCGTGGAAGAGAGAAAGAAAGATGGCGGCGGGTGGAGCGTGCTGCTGGCTGTCGTCAGGATGACTAAACACCGGAGCCTGCTGAGCAAGAGCACATTCCTGCTGCAGCTCCCCTCAGCGTGGAAGTAGCACGCCGCCAGGAGCAGCGGCTGGGACGCAGGACTGTCGCGGGTTTGAGACCCAACGACACGCCTCCACGCTTGTCAAATCACACATGCAGGAACGTCCTAAAATTAGAAGAGCTGACTCGGCTAATTTACTGACAGGTCACATGACTCGGAGGTTCCTGGTATTGTTAAGCTTATTCAAGGCAAGGCAAGTTTATTTGTGTAGCGCATTTCAACGACAAGGCGATTCAAAGGGCTTCACATGAAACCATTAAAAGCATCAAAACACAACGCAGAGAAAACAGGATTTAAAAACAGTTAAGAAAACATTAAAACAGTCAAAAAGCTAAATAAAAAATACAAATTGAATGAAAGTTGCAGTGCAGTTTAAGAAATAAAATGCAGTAGTGAGATGCTGGATCAATTAAAGACAACAGCAAACAGAACAGTCTTCACTTAAATTTACGATATTTATTACATTTTAATGGTTGTTTTAATGATACAAATCTTAACTGACGAGCTTATGAAAGAAAGATTATGCTGCAGTAAGTATTTAAATAACTTGTAACGGTGAACATTAGCCAGCCGTCGTTAAATTAATTCGCACAACAGTTAATTCATCGTTTTAAGTTATTTGTCAAGTAAAAATACCAAAACATGCGACTGTTCTGTTTTTTTAATGTAAGACTTGCAGCTTTCCTTCGTCCTGTTTGTCGGTTGGTCTCTTTGAGGATCAGGTGACTATCGGTGACTCTGGTTTTAGCTTCTCAAATGTGTCTATTGTGAAGTAAACCGAAAGTGAAGTAAACCGTGAAGTAAGTGAAGTAAACCGAAAGTCTTTCTGGACAACGCAAAATACTGCATTCGATGGCAGGGCTTTGGCGTTCGGGAAATGGTGATGGAGAAAATGATCGTCCAATCAATCGCTAATACAAATAATTAGTCAATAAGTTGTAGACGGAGGTGCAGGTAGCGGAGGCCTCCTGGTCATGAGGTCATGTGATCACATGGGTTTACACTGAGGTCTCAGAGCTGCTGTAACACAACACCAACTCTGATAGTTTACTCAATGGAAAGGTATGTGACGCACACACACACACACACACACACACACACACACACACACACACACACACACACACACACACACACACACACACACCTGTCAGAGCTCCACGACAAAGACTTTGGTCGGGTTTTTTTTCCCACAACTGCAGCGTTTCTGAAACTATTTTTGGGCTTCTACCTCATCATACAGACAGCTGGCAGAGGGGGAGGAGGGGAGGAGGAAGAGGAGGAGAAAGAGGAGGAGGAGGAGGAGGAAGGGTGGAGGACATATTTGAACCTCAGCCAGCTGATCTGAAGTCAGTCACAAGAAAGTGTTTTGATTCGTAGGAATTCACGATCACTTACAGTTAAGTTTTTATATTCAGAAGTCAAGTATCTGGAGAAAAAAGGAGACAGACAGACATGGGGGAGGATGCATGTCTCTCTCTCTCTCTCTCTCTCTCTGTCCCTATGTCTCTCGCCCCGTCACCTCCTCACCTCTCCTCTCTGGGTGTCGGAGCAGATGGTCCCTCTGAGGCCCCGCAAGGGTTTAAAGTAGGGAGGAGGAGGGAGAGCTGATGAATAATCATAAATAAGAATGAGGAGGAGGAGGAGGAGGAGGAGGAGGAGGAGAAGGAGTGTGTGAGTGTGTGTGTGTGTGTGTGTGTGTGCTGTTTAATTCAGTCTCTGTCAGCACTTTCTGACGCCTGTTGGCCGAGTAATCGAGAGGTCACAGGTTCAAATCCCCACCACCACAGACCTCCAGCAAACAGCTGCACTCCAAGTAACTACGTACATTTACTAAGTACATTTAAGAACTGCACTTTAATAATACATTTCATATTTTTTTTTAAAATACTTTACTTATATTACGTTTATCTGACAAAACTTGTGATCAATGTAAAATATGATACTGTGCTATAGAAGAACAGCGACAGCAAATGAAGTAGTAACACATTAAAATGCTTCTTATTGTTAAAAGCGTCAGTAATAATACTCCAATAATATGATATCTGATATATCGGATAATATAACTCTCTGAAAAGCAGTTTCAGATTTGCTGCGTCTCTCAGTTTTTATATCATTGTAAACTGAAAATATGAACAAGTTTTAGCAGCGATGGAAGGAGGACTCAGATCATGTACAGAAGTAAAGGAGTACACACACTATAAAGACACTGTACAGAAGTAAAGGAGTACACACACTATAAAGACACTGTACAGAAGTAAAGGAGTACACACACTATAAAGACACTGTACAGAAGTAAAGGAGTACACACACTATAAAGACACTGTACAGAAGTAAAGGAGTACACACACTATAAATACACCTTACAGAAGTAAAGGAGTACACACACTATAAAGACACTGTACAGAAGTAAAGGAGTACACACACTATAAAGACACTGTACAGAAGTAAAGGAGTACACACACTATAAAGACACTGTGCAGAAGTAAAGGAGTACACACACTATGAAGACACCTTACAGAAGTAAATTAGTACACACACACTATAAAGACACCTTACAGAAGTAAAGGAGTACACACACTATAAAGACACTGTACAGAAGTAAAGGAGTACACACACTATAAAGACACTGTACAGAAGTAAAGGAGTACACACACTATAAAGACACTGTACAGAAGTAAAGGAGTACACACACTATAAATACACCTTACAGAAGTAAAGGAGTACACACACTATAAATACACCTTACAGAAGTAAAGGAGTACACACACTATAAATACACCTTACAGAAGTAAAGGAGTACACACACACTATAAAGACACTGTACAGAAGTAAAGGAGTACACACACTATAAATACACCTTACAGAAGTAAAGGAGTACACACACACTATAAAGACACTGTACAGAAGTAAAGGAGTAAACACACTATAAATACACCTTACAGAAGTAAAGGAGTAAACACACTATAAAGACTGTACAGAAGTAAAGGAGTACACACACTATAAAGACTGTACAGAAGTAAAGGAGTACACACACACTATAAAGACACTTTACAGAAGTAAAGGAGTACACACACTATAAAGACACTGTACAGAAGTAAAGGAGTACACACACTATGAAGACACTGTACAGAAGTAAAGGAGTACACACACTATAAAGACTGTACAGAAGTAAAGGAGTACACACACTATGAAGACACTGTACAGAAGTAAAGGAGTACACACACACTATAAATACACCTTACAGAAGTAAAGGAGTACACACACACTATAAATACACCTTACAGAAGTAAAGGAGTACACACACACTATAAAGACACCTTACAGAAGTAAAGGAGTACACACACTATAAATACACCTTACAGAAGTAAAGGAGTACACACACTATAAAGACACTGTACAGAAGTTAAGGAGTACACACACTATAAATACACCTTACAGAAGTAAAGGAGTACACACACTATAAATACACCTTACAGAAGTAAAGGAGTACACACACTATAAATACACTGTACAGAAGTAAAGGAGTACACACACTATAAAGACTGTACAGAAGTAAAGGAGTACACACACTATGAAGACTGTACAGAAGTAAAGGAGTACACACACTATAAATACACCTTACAGAAGTAAAGGAGTACACACACTATGAAGACACTGTACAGAAGTAAAGGAGTACACACACTATAAATACACCTTACAGAAGTAAAGGAGTACACACACTATAAAGACTGTACAGAAGTAAAGGAGTACACACACTATAAATACACCTTACAGAAGTAAAGGAGTACACACACTATAAATACACTGTACAGAAGTAAAGGAGTACACACACTATAAAGACTGTACAGAAGTAAAGGAGTACACACACTATGAAGACTGTACAGAAGTAAAGGAGTACACACACTATAAATACACCTTACAGAAGTAAAGGAGTACACACACTATGAAGACACTGTACAGAAGTAAAGGAGTACACACACTATAAATACACCTTACAGAAGTAAAGGAGTACACACACTATAAAGACTGTACAGAAGTAAAGGAGTACACACACTATAAATACACCTTACAGAAGTAAAGGAGTACACACACTATGAAGACTGTACAGAAGTAAAGGAGTACACACACTATAAATACACCTTACAGAAGTAAAGGAGTACACACACTATGAAGACACTGTACAGAAGTAAAGGAGTACACACACTATAAATACACCTTACAGAAGTAAAGGAGTACACACACTATGAAGACTGTACAGAAGTAAAGGAGTACACACACTATAAAGACTGTACAGAAGTAAAGGAGTACACACACTATAAATACACCTTACAGAAGTAAAGGAGTACACACACTATAAAGACACTGTACAGAAGTAAAGGAGTACACACACTATAAATACACCTTACAGAAGTAAAGGAGTACACACACTATAAAGACACTGTACAGAAGTAAAGGAGTACACACACTATAAAGACACTGTACAGAAGTAAAAGAGTACACACACTATAAAGACACTGTACAGAAGTTAAGGAGTACACACACTATAAATACACCTTACAGAAGTTAAGGAGTACACACACTATAAATACACCTTACAGAAGTAAAAGAGTACACACACTATAAAGACACCTTACAGAAGTAAAGGAGTACACACACTATAAATACACCTTACAGAAGTAAAGGAGTACACACACTATAAATACACTTTACAGAAGTAAAGGAGTACACACACTATAAAGACACTGTACAGAAGTAAAGGAGTACACACACACTATAAAGACACCTTACAGAAGTAAAGGAGTACACACACTATAAATACACCTTACAGAAGTAAAGGAGTACACACACTATAAAGACACTGTACAGAAGTAAAGGAGTACACACACTATAAAGACACTGTACAGAAGTAAAGGAGTACACACACTATAAATACACCTTACAGAAGTAAAGGAGTACACACACTATAAAGACACTGTACAGAAGTAAAGGAGTACACACACTATAAATACACCTTACAGAAGTAAAGGAGTACACACACTATAAAGACATTGTACAGAAGTAAAGGAGTACACACACTATAAAGACTGTACAGAAGTAAAGGAGTACACACACTATAAATACACCTTACAGAAGTAAAGGAGTACACACACTATAAAGACTGTACAGAAGTAAAGGAGTACACACACTATAAATACACCTTACAGAAGTAAAGGAGTACACACACTATAAAGACACCTTACAGAAGTAAAGGAGTACACACACTATAAATACACCTTACAGAAGTAAAGGAGTACACACACTATAAATACACCTTACAGAAGTAAAGGAGTACACACACTATAAATACACCTTACAGAAGTAAAGGAGTACACACACTATAAAGACACCTTACAGAAGTAAAGGAGTACACACACTATAAAGACACTGTACAGAAGTAAAGGAGTACACACACTATGAAGACACTGTACAGAAGTAAAGGAGTACACACACTATAAATACACCTTACAGAAGTAAAGGAGTACACACACACTATAAATACACCTTACAGAAGTAAAGGAGTACACACACTATAAATACACCTTACAGAAGTAAAGGAGTACACACACTATAAAGACACCTTACAGAAGTAAAGGAGTACACACACTATAAATACACCTTACAGAAGTAAAGGAGTACACACACTATGAAGACACTGTACAGAAGTAAAGGAGTACACACACTATGAAGACTGTACAGAAGTAAAGGAGTACACACACTATAAATACACCTTACAGAAGTAAAGGAGTACACACACTATAAAGACACCTTACAGAAGTAAAGGAGTACACACACTATGAAGACACTGTACAGAAGTAAAGGAGTACACACACTATAAATACACCTTACAGAAGTAAAGGAGTACACACACTATAAAGACTGTACAGAAGTAAAGGAGTACACACACTATAAAGACACCTTACAGAAGTAAAGGAGTACACACACTATAAAGACACTGTACAGAAGTAAAGGAGTACACACACTATGAAGACACTGTACAGAAGTAAAGGAGTACACACACTATGAAGACTGTACAGAAGTAAAGGAGTACACACACTATAAATACACCTTACAGAAGTAAAGGAGTACACACACTATAAATACACCTTACAGAAGTAAAGGAGTACACACACTATAAAGACACTGTACAGAAGTAAAGGAGTACACACACTATAAAGACACTGTGCAGAAGTAAAGGACTACACACACTATGAAGACACCTTACAGAAGTAAATTAGTACACACACACTATAAAGACACCTTACAGAAGTAAAGGAGTACACACACTATAAATACACCTTACAGAAGTAAAGGAGTACACACACTATAAATACACCTTACAGAAGTAAAGGAGTACACACACTATAAAGACACTGTACAGAAGTAAAGGAGTACACACACTATAAAGACACTGTACAGAAGTAAAGGAGTACACACACTATAAATACACCTTACAGAAGTAAAGGAGTACACACACTATAAAGACACTGTACAGAAGTAAAGGAGTACACACACTATGAAGACACTGTACAGAAGTAAAGGAGTACACACACTATAAAGACACTTTACAGAAGTAAAGGAGTACACACACACTATAAATACACCTTACAGAAGTTAAAGTAAAAGTAGTCAGTGTTATATATTATCATTGTGAATTATTATCTTTGATCTATTAACATTTATGCAGGACGTTGATGATGTAGCGGTCCGATGTGGAGCAAATGTGATCCGCTTTAAATTCCTTTGAGTTGTTTAAACCTGGAACATTATATTTAATAAACGATCACATTGTTAGTTATTCAAATGTGAATCTGAACAGCAACCAAAAGTAACTGTAAAAATACATGTAATGGAGCGGCAGGTACAATAGTTCCCTCTCAAATCTAGTAAAGTAGAAGTAGTGTGTGTGTGTGTGTGTGTGTGTGTGTGTGTGTGTGTGTGTGTGTGTGTGTGTGTGTGTGTGTGTGTGTGTGTGTTCAGTGTCTGGTCGTCAGAACGGAAGTCGCCTGTTTCCTGTGTGTTGTTGTTCAGGGAGTCAGAAGGCGTCGGACTGACTCCCACCCAATCAGCTGACTGCGGCTCACATGGGAGCAGGTCAGCTGACTGTCCACACACACACACACACACACACACACACACACACACAGCTCTCATGACAGTTTGCGAGGAAGTCGCTCAGCTTCCAGGAAACCTGTGACTTGTCCGTCGCAACTCTCCGTGTCATGTGACACGCAGCTCTTCTCAGTGTTCCTCAGCAGCACACGTCATGTGTTTCAGTTCATATGTCAATATATCAATATATATATCAATATGTCAATATATCACAATATGTCAATACAATATATATATATATATATATATATATATATATATATATATATATATATTCATATATATATAGTATAATTGGTTGAAACTGTCACAGGAAACTATTATAATTAGGCGCTAAAGATGTTTTTCCAAATCCACTCCTCCTCACCCACACTTTTGTATGATTATGATTATGATTTGTACTTTATTGATTATGATATTTGATTAAATAAGTCACATCTACCTCTGTCCCAGAGCTTTCAACCACATCTCACTGTCTTTCTCATTGGATGGAGTTTGACTGTGAGACGTTAAAAGCTCCGGGAAAAAATAAAAGTAGGCCTTGATTTGACTTGAAATGTTCCATAAAAAATATTTATAAATACCCAAATTGCCTTACTTAATTGCTACTATCTCCACTGTGTATTTGTACCCTTATGTATTCATTTTGAGTAAAGTAGAGGCTCATCATAATACTTAGTATCTGGGTCTCCTCTCCACAGATTCATGTTGGGTAACGGGGTGAAGCGGAAACTGGAAGAGGATGAGGACGTCGTGGAGGAAGAGCGGCGTCCTCCGGCGGCCGGCGGCGGCGGCGGCGCGTCGCATGCGTCCTACGCGCTGCAGCGCCAGACGGTCCTCAACGTGTCGCTCATGAAGCTGTACGGCCCGCGCATGGGCGCCGACCTCGGCCTGCAGCGCCGGGTCCTCATCAACAACGTCATCCGCCGCATCCACGACGACTTCCGGCAGGAAGGCGGCGTCGGCGCCCTCTTCTTCTCGCCGGCGCCGCCCGTCGCAGCCGCCGCCGCCTGCGAGGACGAAGCCTACCGACAGGCTCCGCCCCCCTCCTCCTTCAGCATCCTCTCGTCGTCGCTGTCGGGTCTGACGCCGCTGGACTCCTGCCTGACTCCCGCCTCGCTGCTGGAGGAGGACCTGCCCATGTTCTTCACCCTGCCGCCCTCCTCTTCCTCCTCCTCCTCCTCATCTTCCTCCCAACACCACCCGCACCACTCCCCGAGGCCGCCGCCCTCGCCGTCGCCCAAAGACAGCTTCTCCTCGGCCCTGGAGGAGATCGAGGAGCTCTGTCCCTCGTCTTCGTCTTCCTCCTCCTCGGGCCCGCCGTCACCGCCTCCTGCTCAAGTTCAGTTTGACGTTGTCATGAAGGAGGAGGGGCGGGGCTTCCAGGAGGAGGGGAGGGGCTTCCAGGAGGAGGAGAGCAGGTTGGAGAAACCTCCCCCTCCTCCTCCTCCTCTTCCTCCCTCCCAGGGCTCCTTCCTGACGGACTTCGCCCTGGACGACGTCCTCTTCACAGACATCGACACGTCCATGTACGACCTCGGCCCCTGCCCGCCGCCGTCGGGAGCGCCGCCGTCCAAGATGGCCCCCGTCATGATGGCGGACGACCTCGTCCGGTCGATGTCGGCGTACGGAGCGGCGGGCGGCGGCGCCCAGAACCAGCCGTTTAAAATGGACCTGGCGGAGCTGGACCACATCATGGAGGTGCTGGTGGGCAGCTGAGAGGACGCTTTGGACCTTTTTTATTCACTTTTTGTTCATTTTTGTACAGTTTTAAAGTCACGACGGGCTTCACGCTGGTTTCATTCTGGAGGATTCGAGCTGAAGAGAACTCTGCCGTGTTTATTCATCTGCACTTTCCCAAACCAGCCAGGAAATGAAATGACGCTTTCCATCCCGATAGCATCAATGCTAGCACTAGGTAGTTACAGGAGCTTTGCGGGCTTCTTTCTCAGAAACAGACAAGCTAAGCTAACGGCTAACGGGGCAGTAAATGCACACTCTGGATTCTTTAAATGTCTGGATTTAACTTCGTCTTCCGGTGGAAACTCCCGGCTCCGTAACGCCGGCGTGAAGCTCCGTCCGGTTTTCTACCGCTTGTCCGAGAAATTGTAAGAAACAAAAAAAGACTTTTTCTACCGCCGGTGCATGTTTTTACAAACGAGAAGAAGAAAAGAAGAAAATGATCGTCAGCATTTATGAGAAAAAACTAAAACAATCCAGTGCCTTTTTTTTTCTTCAAAAAACCTCGGTCACGTCTCGCTGTTACTCTAAAGGAAGTTTCTTTTTGAGTAATAACCTCAATTTCATCATGTAAAACCATTTTAAAATGCAGCAGGTCCGGCCTGCAAAACGGGTTTTATTTTGTCAACAAAGAATGTGAAAATATTTTTAAAAAGCACTCAACATGTGAACAATTTTTATTTACAATGGTACCTACATACATTTTAATTTCTTTTCACTGTAGTTGTCGTCCCGGTTTCTGGTTTAAAAAACATCTCGTAGTTTTAGAAGCACAAAGAGGAGAACATCTCATCGGTTGAGTTAAAAACCCGAAAATCTAAATAGTAATAACTTTATTTTGTAAAGACGTTATAGAAGATTAAAAAATACAAAAAGAATTTGTAGGAAACGAAAAACTCTTAAATAAATTAAAGTGCAAAACATAAGATGTATCTTGATTTGAGCTCACGGCCACACAAACACAGTTAGCTTAGCATGAAGGGAAGCTAACTAGCTCACCAGCTATTCAAATCTACTTCTAACGGACTCGTGAGCAGAAATGTCTGTTTTTAAAAAGAGCCTCAGTCTGATTTTACATGGTTTATTGGTCCTCACTTTTAACTCAACCAATGAGACATTTCTTCTTCATGTCTTCCTAAAATGACGGTTCTAGGAGCTGAAGTACGGCGGCAGTAGAACTCAACTCCTTCATGACGTGACGGTCGGTTAAGGAATAATAACGCTGACAGACGTTCCCTTTAGCAGAAATAACTCCGACCGCACAGCGCTATGAATTATTTATTATCTCTCAGCTCAGTGTGTATTTATTGTAACTCTCGACACTAACATTTTGTTTGTACAAAAACATAAATATGTATTCTTTGAAAGGATTAAATTACTTCCCAAGTCGAAGTGTGTGTGTGTGAGAGAGAGTGTGTGAGTGAGTTATATGTGGATAAACACTGGGCCTGTTTATTTTATTTTTTACTTTTTTTCTGAACTCCAACCCTTGTTTGTTTGTTTGTTTGTTTGTTTGTTTGTGTTGCCATGCTGTCTGTGTGGACTTCCTGTCCGTCCTCAACGGGTCAGATCGATCAGACCGGGATCAATCGCGTCCCGATACATGAAAATTAAAGCTGATTCCAGATCTGCGTCTTTTTAAAAGCCAACCTCTGTGTCTCCACCTGCTGGACGGATGATGTAACCGCAGGTTGTCTCGAGTCCAGATTACAGACGAATTATACCCAGAATGCTCCTCTTCATACATTATGTCGTTTGTATTATACATGTATCTACATAATACACACTTTTTGCAGTTGGTACAAGTATTCTATTTTTTTATTTAACTTCACAAATGTCTTTATGATTTAATTCTTGATAGTTTTCTAAGATCTTCCTGGAGCTTTTTCGCCACCATTTACAATTTATTTAAACACATTTGTATCCGGTGTGAATCCGTGTAAGTAAAGAGCGATTGGGATTAAGATCAAAGATACTTGGGATTTTGTATTTGGGGATGTTTTTTAATCCATTTTCATCCAAAATATCTTTTCATTGTAAAATCAACAAAAAGTAAGACAACGAATGGACTAACGGAACATGAATTCATGTGTTTTTATATTTAGAAACCGGCTCCAGGTGTTTTGTTTGTTTCCATCTCCAGAACGAAAGATTGGTTGTGAAGACACTTTTCTCATCAAACCAAAATGTTATTATCTCTTGTGATGGTTTTATTTTTCTGGACATCAACAGAAGGGGAGGAGTTAGTCGTTACTTGACTCTGTGCCTTCACATATGCAATATGACATGTTTCTGCTGAGAATTATATTTGAATGTGTAAAATGAGGATTCAGCTCTGAGGGGTTCCACTTTAGTAATTTTATTTTCTACATTAAATGAGAATTATCTCATCTTTGTCTTCTTCTCTGTCTTTAATTCATTATCTTTGTTTTCTGGTCCGTTTCCAACAGACATTAAGAATATTCGTTAACCAGTTAAAGGGACAGTTCACCCCGAAATAACGTGTTAAAGAAATCACAGAAAAATGTGATCATGTTGGATTTTGACTAACTTTTATTTTTTGCTTCTTATTTTCAAAACTTTTTAAAGGCAATTTTGTAGTATAAATTCATATAATTAACTCAAATTTGCTTTACTTCATTATTTAGTCTTTAATTATTAAACTAGTGCAAATAATACACATGTATTGTGAGTATTGTAGAGTAACTGTTGCATTTAAAACAAATATATTAAATAATATTATTTGAAAGGAAAAAACACAAAATTAGAAATAGTAAACTATTAAAATTAAATCTTAGTTTTACAATAAATAATGAAATTAATTTACCAATTAATTCTTTTAAATTATATATATATAATGATATATAATAATAACTATATATAATTATAATAACATATTTAAATATTACCATATATAATTATATATTTAAATATAATTATTATTTTTTTTATTACATGAATATTCTTATTAAATAATTTACCTAGAACAGTCTTTTAAAATTGTGTCATTTTTTAAATCTCGATAACACGACTTCCGTGCAAAAGAAACAGAAACAAGCAGAGAAGATAACTATTTTAATTTCTTGTGTACACTAAAAGTAAAATTTACACACGTATCGTCTCAAAAGAACCCGGGCATGCACAATAACCTTTTGACAGGCTCTTCAAGTGATTCAGTTTTTTTCCATAGGAATTTTCCCGTACATTTTACAGTCCATAGTTTAACTGTACACAGTCTAAAGCCACAGTGAACTATGATTACATCCATTTCATCTTTACAATGTGCAAAATCCTCCTGGGAGACGGGGCCCGACAGTAGTATGAGCAAAAAAATAAAATAAATATTGCAAAAAAAAAAAAAAAAAGAGAAGACAATGAGCAAAATAAGAGCCGCGACAACAAAAAGCACTTCATATCAGGAACAGTGTACGGACACCCGGCACATGGAAGCAGAAATTGGTCCCTTAATTCCCTTCTGATGCGACTCGACCTTCACTGCAGAGAAACCTGCAAGTTTCAGTGGTTTTAACCAAAAAAGTCCTGATTCACCCTCTAAAGAAAAGACAGGACACATCGACTCAAGAGAACAAAAAACATCCTGCGTTCTAAAGACGGCGACAGGAAGGAGGGCGGGGCATCACTTTAATTTAAAATAAAAGTAATAAAACAGACAGAATGCGGGTTAAAGAAAAGTTTAAGATCGACACCGACTGCAGGTAAAATTAAATAAAAAAAGGCCTTTAAACACAACGAAGGGATAAAAACATTCAGCTGGATTTTGCAGGCAGTGTGGTTTCAAGTCGATAAATATATATTTATATTTATATATAGAGAGATTTTATAGATGTATATAAACGTATTCATTTAAACTTACATATATTCCACTTCATTTTGATTCAAAGAGCTTCAGCCAAGCGTTTCCTTCACAGACGGACACGAACACACTCCCACCACTTAGACGGAAAATCATTCCGATAAAAACAGACCCGAACAGAAAGGAATATAAACATTTAATCCCTGATTATATACACGATGATTCTTCTGGATATGAACGGCACACACACCTCTACACCTTCCACTATAAATTATCAACTCTATAAATTAATCCTTTTCCTGTTCCCGTTCCTTCACGTCCGAGCTGTTTCCTGTGATCATAAATGCTTCGCTTTATAATAATAATAATACAAATTAAAAAAAAGTGTATAAGTTGAAAAACAAAAGCGCAAATTAAAAATGTAATTAAGTATGAAAGGGAGGAACTAAGACGCAGCAAGAGAAGAAAAGAAAGAAAGAAAGGCGAGGACAACTTGTTAAGATGGGCCCAGTGGGCGGGGCTTAAGGGAAGGAATGATGTGAGTGGAGGAGGAGGGGCTTCAGGGGGCGGGGCTTCAGAGGGCAGGGCTTCAGTCCGGCGTTGCCTGGCAGCTGAGCGGCATCAGCGTGGCGGGGAACATCAGCACCTTGGCCTGCATGAAGGACAGGTCCGGCAGGCCGGCGATCACTTTGGACGCCTCGTCGCTCAGGTTCTCCTCTTTCCTCGGCTTCCTGCCGGAGAGGAGGACGCACGCAAAGATCAATGAAACGGGACCGAAGCTAAATGATCAGGTCTGAGCGCCTGATGGGGAATGATTTGACCTCTGACCTGGTGGACGTGCTGGTCTTCTCCATGGTGGACATCAGGCGGGCGAAGGCGTCCGCCACGCGGCTGCCGGGGCCGCCGGCGTCCATCTTGGCCGTCGTCAGCTCGTACAGCTCCGGGTCGACTCCTAGAACGAGGAGACAAGGAAGCGTGACGACACGGAGGAGAGGAGCCGAGTCACCGGCCTTTAAGTGTTGGGATGCGGCCTTTATGCGTTGGGATGCGGCCTTTATGCGTTGGGATGCGGCCCTTAAGTGTTGGGATGCGGCCTTTATGCGTTGGGATGCGGCCCTTAAGTGTTGGGATGCGGCCCTTAAGTGTTGGGATGCGGCCTTTATGCGTTGGGATGCGGCCCTTAAGTGTTGGGATGCGGCCTTTATGCGTTGGGATGCGGCCTTTATGCGTTGGGATGCGGCCCTTAAGTGTTGGGATGCGGCCCTTAAGTGTTGGGATGCGGCCCTTAAGTGTTGGGATGCGGCCTTTATGCGTTGGGATGCGGCCTTTACGCGTTGGGATGCGGCCCTTAAGTGTTGGGATGCGGCCTTTAAGTGTTGGGATGCGGCCTTTATGCGTTTCTGTTTTCTTTGCAAAAAAGATTCACGCGAGGAAAACTAAACTTCAGCGGCAAGGGTTTAAAATAAAATAAAAAATGATATATATATAAAATGCAGATAATGTTTCAGACAGTCCATAATCACATGTTGAAAGAGACACAATTTAAAATGTAACTTTTAATTTAAAGTGGGACTTTTAGTCAATAATAAAAAATTGCTTATGTGGAGGAAAATAAAATCCTGCAAGTTGACAAACAATATTTATTTTGTATTTACTGAATGTTTGACTGACTTTAAGCATATTTTGGTCGACTATTTGTTTTTCACAATTTACATTAGATCTATTTTACACGTGTTAATATAGTTACGTTTATTGTGTGTACTTACAGCCATAACGTCTCTGCCTCGTTTATATTGTTATTGTTTTTAGGTAAAATTATGTAAATTATTATAATATCATTTTGAGTTGTTTTTCTTCTTCTCTTGCTACGTTTATTGTAATCCACCAAAACATGAGGCAGATTCTTTGCGTGTAAAAAAAAAAAAAAAAAAACTGCTCGTCAATAAACCGGTTTTAATTCCAAAGTGAAGATTTCGACTGGACGCCGCTCACTAATGCTGCGTTCACACCAAACGCGGCGTGAATTTGACGCGCGAGTAGATCACAAGCAAAGTCAATGCACAGAGGCGTTAGGTTGTGAAAAGGAGAATTTTACGGTAACTGTTTCTAACGGAGATAAGCCACGCCCCCTTTCAGGCGCGAGTAACATTCGCAACACGTTTGGTGTGAACGCAGCATAAGAGTCTGAAAGGTGGGAGTTCTCCTGCATCCTCCTACGGACGAGTTAGGAGTTAGGAGCGAGGGGTTAGGAGTTAGGAGCGAGGGGTTAGGAGACAGGAGGCCGATACAAAAGAGGAGGAGCTGAGGAGGCCGTGAGCAGCTGCTGACCTGGGATGGAGGGCGAGCTGCTGGAGCCTGAATCCTCCACAGGACCAAAGAAATCCAGGTTTAACAGAGACGAGCCTCCGCTCGCTGCACAGGAGGAGGGGCGAGTGAGGTTAACAGACAAAGAGAGAGAGAGAGAGAGAGAGAGAGAGAACCAGAAAACATGCAGCAGTGTCAGTGATCAGAAAGCAGAGGCGGCTAAATGTTAGACAGGTCTAAGTCTTCATGCAGAGCGGCCATGTTGTTTTCATCAGCGGCTAAAGGAAAGCTCCACTTCACATCCGGGTTCAAAGCGTCTCTGTTTGTGCAGATTTAAAAAAGACATTTCAATGTTCTGCAAAGACGTTTTACCGCCGCTTCCATTTATACGTTTCACATTTTAGGACTTTGCATTCTCCTGTTGAATGGAGGGTCAGTTGTTTTTAGTTTGAAGCTTTTAGTTTGTCCGTCAGGCTGATCATTTAAAAAGTATTCAGAGGCCCGAGGAGATAAAACCACACTCCAGCTGTCTCGTACCAACGGGATAATTAAAAGAAACAACGACTGGAGGAAAAATAGAGTTTTGTGCAGCAGGATTTAGACTTTCGGTCTCATGAGGAACCGGGTGGCGGGATGTTTATTGTGGATTTTTCCTTTAATGAAGTTTTTTTTCTTCACATCTACATAATTGTCTAGAAGACATTTCCACGCTGTGTGAAAACAACAACAACAACAACAACAACACTGGACTGAAGAGTCTACAGACTTTAAGGAA
>NC_136594.1:4260761-4320761 GCF_910589615.1 Taurulus bubalis | reverse complement strand
CGGGGAAGTCTGCGAACTCGCCTCCGTCCTCCCCCTCGTTTTCACCGGCGTGAAATTTGGGGGAGTTGAAGTCGCCGAAGTCGTCTTGGTCGTTGCCGTTTGTAGTTTCCTGTGCGGCGGCGGCGGCGGGGCTGTCCGACCCAACGCTCGGCTCCCGCTGGACATCCGGCTGGTCAAAGTCGGCAAAGCCCTGACCGCCCAATGACCCGGCGTCTCCAAAGTCCCCAAAATCCTCAAAGTCCTCGTCCTCGTCCAGCTGGCTGTGGTCGGCCGGCGTGGCGGTCTCCCCGTGGAGCGGCGGAGACGGCACCGAGCCCGTGGTGCTCATGTCGCCAAACTCCTCCAGAGCGTCCGTCGACAGCGGCCGGCCCAGCGACGTCTCCGTCTCCGTCTCCGTCTCGTTGCCAGAGCCCTTCCCGTCCGACTGTCCCGCCTCGCCGTCTGCGGCGGTGTCCGGCGAGAGGTCGCTTTCGCTGCAGCCCGACGTGGCGTCTTTGGAATCGTCCCCGCGGGCCGCGGCGTCCACCCCGTTCGGAGCGAGGGGTCCGTGAGTGCAAACCGCCGAGCGCTCCTCTGCAAAGGCTACGTCCCGTTGTCGAGGGTCCGCATCCGTGCGAGAGCCCCGGTCCGTGTTGCACGAGCCGCCGGGGGCCTCGGCGGGAACGGATATGGAATCCGAGCCGGACTCGCTGGATCCAGTTCTGTGCGTGTCCCTGACATTGTTCTCTGAAGGCGTTTCCTGCTCTACGTTAGAGAGCTCGTCGTGGCAGGCAGCCTCCGCTAGCCGGCTGCCCCCTGTGGGATTGTCCTTGTCCTCCTCTTCCTCCTCCTCCTCCTCCTCCGGGGGGCTGAGGTTTCCCTCGGCATTGGAAAAAGCAGCAAAGTCTGCGAAATCATCCTCGGGAACGCCGCATGTGTCCTCGTTGGACGCTCCTTCTAAAGGAGAGTGGGCAGAATTCTGCGAGGAGGGGCTTCCCTGACCGTCAACGGTTGCAAACCCGTTAGTTAGCACCTCCGTGCCTCCGCCGTTGCAGTCGGCGAGCTCGCCGTCAGCCGGGAGAACCAGAGCGCCGGAGAGGACCTTTTTCATCTCAGTTCTTTCTGAGGGGCCGCTGCCCGGGCGGCCCGTCGGCACAACGCCGTTCGCCTTGGACAGATCGCCGTTCGGGCCGCGGGTGCCGTTAGAGGAGCTGTGGCTGTACCCCGTCACCCCTCTGCTGTTGAGGAGCTCCGGCGGGGAAGTGGCGGCCAGAGCTTGGCTCTGGTCAAAAGTGGTCGGGGTGTCGAACTCGGTGAAGCTGACGCTGTTCGGGACGGCGGAGAAGGTGCCGAAGTCCCCGAACTCGTTGTCCTCCTCCTCCTCCGCGCCGTCCTCCATCGGGGGCGGAGAGGACGAGTAGATGCGGATCACATCCGGCTCCATGATTCTCTGGCAGTCGACGGGATCCTCCTGGCTACACCTGGAGACGGCGAGAGAACACATCGTGAGACACAAATCATCCGTCACGGCGGATACATCAATAAAAACATGTGTTGAAGCCCCATTCTGGCTCCGTGAAGAAGAAGTAAATGAGGGCAGCGCTTGTGGCGCTCCAGGGTCAATTTGCTTGATGAGCGGGTCGAGCAGAAGCACAAATTGAATTACCGAACCACTGAGAGAGGACAGATGAGTCAAATTGACAGTAATAAAGTGGTAATGACAAACCAGTGCAGAGGTGTAAAACAACTGAGCCAAAACAAACTGAGATAACGAGAACATAAAACTATGACGGCACTTCACGGACGTTATCATCGCTTCCTTTCATGATGTGTCCTTGTAAAAGTTCTCCCTCTATAAAGTTCCTGGATGTTCTCCAAAAGCCTTATCTGTGTGTTTGTAAAGTTCTTATATCTGACAAGTGTGCGTCACATTAGAATAACAAAAACAAAGCACAAAAATGTGATTCAATTAGTTGTGTTTAGCAGTTGTTTCCACAGGAAGCATGCTTATCCACAACCCATTTATTATTGGGAACGTTGCTCTTCATACACGTTCCTTTAGAGGAATTCAATCAATTCGTCAACATGATCAATTCCTCGTCTTCCATCGAGCACAAACGCACAACATGAAGCTCTTTGGGTTTTCGAAAGTGCAATTTGAAGCAATCTTACCATGCTCTGACATTTAATAGTTTAAATCTATTATTTAAAATAACGCAGGGATAAGTTTCAAAATAATCAATCGGTGCAACCCTACCTAGCGGTAAGATAAATTATGCAGTTCTCTCAGGAACCTACTGAAGAGGTTGTTTAGGAAAATACAATCCTGTGTGAACCCAAAAGAGTGTTTTCTTCACGAGAAGACACAAACATCTTCGGCTTCAAACGGAAAGGAAACTCAAACAGAGCTGGAATAGTGGGCGGCGACATGTTTGTTTTGTTGGTTCTTATCTCCCAGAATACCTGTAGGTTTACACTCAGGCGGCCGCTGACGTCCACTACTGGCATGCAAATCCAGAAAGACGACAAAGGAACACAACTTTTGTTCAATGTCTCTGCCATGTTCCTAATTTGTTAGGAACTCCCACCTGCATCAAAACATCCTGACAACCCGAATAAAACAATTCAACCGACTGTTTGGCAGTAAAAGTAACTTGAGTACATTTACTCATTTCTAGCTCTCTGCATCTTTATAACCTGCATGTTTTTAAATAGAGCTAATATGACGTCAGAGGCAAATTCACAAACTGCCAAAAAGAACGTAAATGTACTTTTTTTACTAGAAAAAGCAACGTGTTGCCCTTTTAAGACGAGTTGTCACCTTATCCTTCACAAGGTTGTTGTTTTCTCCAGGATCCACATACTCGACACCACTTTCACACCTTTTCCTCCTCACTTGTCTGACGTTTTGTTTTGAAGAGAACGAAGCTAATTCGGTACCCGTTTGGTGGCACCGATAAACCAGTAAAAACCTAATAAATGAGTAACGTTGTGTAGATATACAGTACAAACACTAGGATGCATGTGACACCGACCACAAGGCATCTCATGTACCTGTGAGGCCGAGACGAGCTCGCTGAGACGGGGTGTAGCGGCAGCTAGCTTAGCTTAGTTTAGCTAGCCGGTGTTACGGTTTAACAAGCGACCGCGTTAACTGGTGACTAACGGCCGAACGCGTCTCTTGTTGTCGTTGTTACGACAGCTGTTGAAAATATGAAGACAACACGTATAGTTCACTTTTCAATACAGTGTCAAGCCTTATCATGTACATCATATATATCATATACAAAATAAACAGAAGCGTAAAGACTCCAGTTAACACGGTCGCCTGTTAAGCCGTAGCACCTGTTTAGGTGCAGAAGAGCCCAACGCGAAGCTAATTCCTGAGCCACGACACGAGTTAAACGTCTTATCAACGCGTCACCACGTCAGCGGGTGGTTTGTTTTGTCAAACGCGATCATCTCAGGTGTGTGAAGTCGAGATAAAGCAACGGAATCAGGTACAAGTGTGAGGGAGACGTCCAGCAGCTCGGCTAACTACGCAGCTAGCTAACAGGCTAACAACAAGGATCTCTTCCGGCCGATCCCCGTCCTCCGGATCGGGTTTGTTGCAGCAGGTGTCCCGGGACACCAACAACAAGAACAACAGGTGAAGCTAACCGTGGGGTGATGTCCGCTGACGTCCATAACTCGGTTAAAAGACGGTGCCGTCCGTTAACGTTGCCGGATTGAGCCGGTTGAAGAGCGCCGGACGGCGGAAAGTGAAGGTTGAGTCAACCGGCTGCTGCCTCAATATCCCCCAGCATGCACCGCCGCGACAGGTTGGCTCTCTGCTGCTGCTGCCTCAATATCCCCCAGCATGCACCGGAGTGACAGGTCGACTCTCTGCTGCTGCTGCCTCAATTTCCCCCAGCATGCACCGCGGTGACAGGTCGGCTCTGCTGAGTTGTTTTGGTTTTACTAAACTTCTCATGTTTAACAGGTACGTCAGTTCAGTAACTAAGTACATTACTTAAGTACACATTTTATGTACTTGTACTCTTTACTCCACTACATCTGTCTGACATCTTTAGTTACTTTTCAGAGCACAATTCTTCTTTACTGCATAGTAATAAAAACATGTAAATTCATATTTGAAGACTAATTGTTATAAGGAATAGAAAGCATTATATTTAATTAAATATACACTTAAATATTAGACCACACTGTCTTTAGCATTTTTAATGGTAAGTAATTCCTTTATTTTTAAAAACGTACACACACAAAGACAATCTTCTTTGGCACACACTGAATATATAAATAGTGGTTTATTTCTCATTCATGTGCTTTTAATATGGCTGGCAGCAGGACATCACACCATGTGGTTTGAGGTAGTCAGCACATACAGATCATGGAGGCCTCGCTGTTTACTATTACAAAATGTGATTTAAAAAATATAAAAACTATTCCACCCACGGCATCAGCGGCCTTCAGCTAATCCCAGTCTATATGCTTTTAGGTCATATTTACAGTGAGAGAAACCAAATCAACAATAAAACAATGAAGGGCACGTTTACACCTGGAACCAAAATGTCCAGAGAGAATACAGAGTGGTATACGAGGTTCGTGCTCGTCCCTCCACCTCAGGCCAGTTTGGTGACGGTGACGCCGCCTTTGATCCACAACGTGTCGATGTCGCCGAGCGCCGTCAGCCTGTGGTGGAAGTCAAACAGCTTCTGTCCGTCCACGAACACACGAAACCGACTTTGTTCACAGTGGATCTCAATCTGGGAGGAGAGACGACGCGTAAAATTTCAGGTTTATGTGATCTTCTGTTCTCTAAAAACTGAAAAATTAGTGTTTAAAAACAATAATTATAAGCAGTGGCTTAAGGAAGCTAGTTACGGCTAGCACACACAATTATACCAACAATGTGTTGGACTTTTACAGTTGAATTAGTAATTTAGGCTTTAATTAGAGATGCCACACAAACGAATGTCTGGACTTTATTTACTTTTTTTATTGTGACATCTGACACAAATCATCGAATGCATTAAAAAAAAAAAAAAAAATGATTTCCTCTAAATATATGATGTTTTATGGCCTGTGACTCCGGTGTGAACTTTCCCTTACACAGTGATCTGCTATATCTGTATGTGACTGAAGACAAAACACATCATTGTTGTTGTTATGGCTTAAAACATATCTGTGGGATGACGGGAGGAAGGTTCATGATCCGTGCAAGACGTCATGAGAGCTTCTGTTGATTGTGAGTTTTATGTATTTAAGAGGCAACTCTCTGCTCGTTAATATGCAATTAGTATATTCAACAGTTAATGTAATGTGTGCAGAAATAAAAACCACGTTCATGCAGTGCATGTGTGTAGTAAAGAATACAAAAGAGCCAAGCAGAAAACAAACTATGACATCATTTCTTATGATCAAAATGTTTGGCCTTCTCTTCCAAATATATTATCTTTCCCTCTCACACACACTGCATATCAGCTATTTGATTAAATTCTTTTATTTTTTCCTTCTTCTTTCAAACCCAGTGAGGAGAAATAATTTTCATAATGTGACTGGAAAAGGTCAGAACATTCTGAGATAAAGTTGCTATTATAATTCACTAGTTCAAGAATAAAGTTGAACAATACTTTATAAATTCCCAATTTGTGTCAATAGTCATAACAATTGCAACTTAATTATCTATCTTTTTATGTTTTTAAAAATGTGTATTTATAAGATTATTTGTCCAATAAGATAAGCTTTCAGCGTGTCCCATAATATGAAACTATTGGGGGAGGAGGGGCAACAATTTTATCTGGTCCCTAATAAACTGGCAAAAGTCTGGTCTATGAAGGAGAGTAGGGTTCAGACTCCATCTATATTGGTTTGCTGGTTTTTCTGGCATCCAAATGTTTGTATGTTTTGTTGTCCCCTGATACTTTCATAAAAATATCTTGAAAAAAGGATTCATCATCATAGTTGGGTGCGTATAAGTTTAACAGTGTCCAGGGTTCCGAGTAGATTTGGCAATTAACTAGGACATAGCGGCCTGCTGGATCAATTATAGTTTCTCCAATTGTAACTGGAATGTTTTTATTTATTAAAATAGCAACCCCCCATGGCTTTAGAGTTAAATTAGGATGATAACACGTGTCCTACCCATTCTCTTCTCAGCTTTTTATGCTCCTCTATGGTAAGATGGGTCTCTTGTTAAACGATATCTATTTGCAGTTTTGGCAAGGTGTGTCAAAACTCTCTTCCTCTTAACTGGTCCATTTAGCCCATTCACATTAAAGCTAACAAACTTAACTACCCTTATCATTAATACTAACACCCACGTGCCTAATCCTGAACATTTGACACCATCTTCCCTATCTAACTGGGTTGTGCACTTTGCACTTGTCAAGTATGACATGTCTGGCATGGTTCAGAAACACATAAACCAGCCCAAGGCTCTGTCTGAGAAAGATTTTTACAATATGTATAGTATCCATTTTAGGTGCAGCAAGAAACTATAAAAAAAACCCGCTGAAAACACCCTTTTCAGAAATTGTTAGAATGCAAACAGGGTTAGTTAACATGAAACCAATCCATCAGAAGTCAACTTAAACTTAAATTGCTGCCATCACTTACTTTATATCTCAACACCTTTAGCATGATAATAGTGTAAGTAACGCAATATGTGTTCTAAAGTTGGAAACTGGTTGTCAATCAATTTTGTTGTTTTTGTATCTGGTTTCCTGTTTTGAGATATGGTGCTTTTATTTTGAAGGCGGAAAACGTAGTTTGAAACGGAAGTCATAATGCGCCGTTTAACGGCTAAAAGTTACGGTTTTAACGGTGAATTTTAAAGGAAAAAGAATCGCTATCAGCACTCCCCCGAAGAGTCACAAGTTCTTACGTTGTTTTTTGTGAAGCGTGAGCCTCAATGTTGCAGGATGAAGCAGGGCAAACGGGATGTCCTTGGATCGATAACTTGGTCGAACTCCTTTCCAATTAGCAAGAAAGTTCACAACGTCGTCTCCCTCGCCGTTTTCCTTCAGGTTAACGACACGTATGTTGTTGCGTCGGCTGTAGTTTTCCAGCTTGTCGACTTTCTCCAACTTAAAAAGTAATTTTATGTACTACTAATGCTGTATTATGCTAATGCTGTATGTATTATGCTAATGCTATGCTAATGCGGCGCCTCGGTTGATCAATGTATCCAGCGTTGGTTTTAGTCCAGAGATAGTTTGGTTCATTTCTGCCGTTTTAGCGCCGACTTTTACTGGAAAGAGCTTGACTACTTGTTTCGTATCTCTTGAAGAATGAGGGAGTCTTTTACTCCGTCCTGGTGATCTTCTTGTGCCGCCGCCGCCATTACATGAACTTCTTCTTCGTCGCTCGCTATTCTCGGGAGTTGTTTTTATCAATAACATGCCGAATTTTGCTCGTTCAGTTGCTTGTTTCTGGTTCTTCGGAACATAATAAAGCTACCCGACCAGGTTCGGACTGAGTTTAGGTGTTAAATGTGTGTCAAATGGACTTGTTTAAAGGGCCTGCGGGTCTACGTCTACCTAGCTTCGCTGCGTCACGTGACCCCGCCCGCCCCTGAGACTGAATTCTAAATTCCCGGGTTCGAAATGTTAAATATAAACTTCTGCGTACACATTATTGTCGAACACAGTGGTTATTTTATATGAATTAATTAATTAATAATAATAATGTTTATTTTATATATATAATTAAATAATAATTTTAGAAAGCAAACATCTCTTTATTATTCCCCCCCCCCCCCCCCCCCCCTCATAGTTTAAAACCAGTTTAGCTTGATGAGGGTTAGAAACAACCTGTTCTCTCTGTTTTCAGTTTGCTGGAGGGTGTTGCCTAATAAACAGGGACAGGAAGATGCCCACATTTTCTGTTTTCTTTTAGTCATATTAGTCAATAGTCATATTTTAGTTAGAAAATAGTTTGGGTATAACTCATGAGCAATAAATATAAAAAAAATGCTATGACATGCTTATGACAAAATTATGCTAAAATGGGGTAGAGGAGCAAATATGCACTTTTGCACAGCAAATTCACAATAAATTGCTAAGGCAGACACGTCAAGTGACTTCTTAAAATGACTAATCGACTATAATGTTTCACTAAAACCTTCATAAAAACCCCTTACAACGGTGGATTTTAGTCAAAGACACATCCCTGTAACCGTACGGGCCTCTGGGAGTCCAATAAATCAATATAAATCATTTTCTGACCAGCACATGCAGAAGTAGGGGGTCATTTTGCTATGCTATATGTTATGGTGCGAGCAAGATTCAGGTATTAGGTCATTTTTTTCAATTTTTTAACCGAAAAACACAGTTTTTGGAAAGGATATGCTTCCTAACATGTCAATGCTTGTGTTTATTGCGATTATTAATGCAGATTTAGATGCTTTAGGTCGTAATATTTCTAAAGATGTGCATATTACTCCGTGGGTTGATGGGAAGGCACGAAACAATACTTGTTTTAAAAACTCGGGGAGCAATCAAGGAGTCATTTTTGGGGAATCTTGCTCAGGCTCTTGATCATATTTATGCTAAAAATAAGTTTTTTTTTATAGGCAGACAGTTTTTCTTGGTTTACCTTGAACGGCTGGTCTGGGATGAAGGGGAAGAACGGCACGGCCCGGTCGGCGACCCCCCAGGATCCGGCCTCACAGGCCCGGCGCAGGACCTGCCGGTCCCTGAATCTAACGCAGAGCTCCAGGGCCACGTCAGGCGGAGGCTCCCCGGTTCCACGGCCACACGTCAGGGCAATGTAGAACCTAAAGGACGGATACCAGACACACGACTGAGTCTATGGGAAAGGGTTCAGATCACAACGCAACACAAACAGTAGAAAGCGAACACATGAATGTAGAGACAACTATCACTGGACTACGTTGATACTGGAGAAGATCCTAAAAACACAACGATTATCAAGCAAGTCCTGAAGCAAAACGTCATGAAGCGTTTACCTGTCAGGACACGGGTGCACGACACCGACCACCGTAACCTTCTTCCCCGGACGCATCCCACCTGTGATGTGACCTCTGAAAGGAACCGCCTGCACACACACACACACAAAATGAATTATTCTGTATCTAATTGGACTAGAACAAAAGAAGACAATAAGTTAAAGTGTAATGTAATGTAATTCATTCACACTATATACACCATAAAATACATTATATATTTGTATGTATGTTAAATATTAAATATATATTAAATATTTTGAGCAAAATGGCTACCAGCTCTCCCTCAGCCTTTCCTTCAGGAGGACGAACACTCGGTTTATTCCCATCACTTTTCTGTGGAACAACCCATTTCTGAAAAAGGGAAAAAAAAAAAACATGATTTTAACTTCATTGGATCGGTCCGGCGTTTCCAGAAATCACTGAGGCTATTCAGATGATTTCAAATCACGTGATTGTTGATCAAATTATTTCGGCTGGTTACTTTTCTGTTAAAAAAAAAAACTACTGAAGCATTAAACATTTGACATTACCGTAGTTTATTGGTGGGACTACTTTCTTTTATTACAAAAAAAACAAAAACATTTTAAGTATTTTTATACTTTTAACCAGAAAGTGCATGGCCTAGATGCCCACTAAGATTATTATGATATGATGTGTAAATCTGTAAATAAGTAAAGTTAAAGTAGGCCAGTTGCCAAATTACTATAGTGGTTTCTGCCCCAAGGGGCTTACGATGCAAATGTAAATGTGGATAAATCTATATGTTTAATATTAAGATGTAACAAACAGAACAGGCTGAAATGGTAAAATATTGGTGTTTTTGCCAAGAGTTTAATTTCACTTTATTAATCCACATCTAGTGTTTAAACTGGAATGTGCAATGCACATACACTGCAATTCATTACAAATATGCTCAAGCCATTGTTGAGGTTATTTCAAGCAATTATTTGAAAAAAAACTTGCAGCGGCTCAAAATAGTGACATAATTCCGTGTTTTCCCGCCTGCAGTAGCTACGTTAGTCCAGCAGAGGGCAGCGGCGGCGCTGCAGAGCAAAATAAACCACAGCAGCGCAGTGAGAGGGAGAGTAGAGTAAGACGACAGGAGGAAGCTAAAACTACACTGAAGAAAGAATAAGCATACAAGTTATTGTTTAAAAGGTTTCTTATGAACAAAATTCGTCACAAAATGGGTCAAAGTTCTTCCGAGTATTTGAGTGTATTCAGTTCTCTGGTAAGTGTTTTGTTGTGTATTTAGCATCCTGTGCTAGTTTACATAGCTGAGTTGTTTGTGCTCTTAAGTAGACATTTACCAACAAAAATAAACAATTTGACTGAGTTAAATTAACTAAAACATGATTATAATTATGGAAAATGCTTTCAAAAGTATTGAATGGTGAGAACATTTGTCAAAAGTAAAGTGTCAAATACATTAAGTGCAGTTAAAAGTACAATATTTCCCTCTGAGATGCAGTAAGTAGAAGTATTGTGAAGCATGCACCAATGTGCACCTTCCAGAGAAGAAGAAAAGAAAAGAAAATAAATTGACAGACTGAAGTCACAGCAGCTCTGGTCACATGACCTCGCGCGCCCTGTGACCAGCACGTGCTGCGTCAAGTCAGAATAAAACAGGAAGTAGAATGAGTACAGGTTTTACCTTCAGAATAAAAGAGGTGCACATACGTTCAACTTTTAGGTGAAAAAGGAGATTTTATGTGGTAAAGTTTTAAATTTAAAATGAACCACTAAGAATAAACACCCTCAACTCGTGAGTAGTTCTACTCAAGTCCCGCCCCAAAATCCCACAGCCGAGACAAAGACATGACCTACTGGGTAGTTTTTGATCAAAAGTGTTATCTTCACAGATAAGACATAATAATTAGTATATTATATTTTGTATTATTAACTTGTAAATAAAGTTATCATATAAATGTAGTGAAGTTAAAAAAGTACGATATGTCCCTCTGAAATGTGGTAAAGGAGAAGTGAAAAAGTAGCAAGAAATGGAAATTGTCAAAGTACTAGCACCTCAAAATTGTACTCTAATACAGTACTTGAGTAAATGTACTTCAATGCAACAGCTCTGGTTTTCCTCGTCGCTTAAAGTGTGAAACCAGTAGCAAGTAAAAACTTTCCTGATGATGATTGGTGCTTTTATTTTGTTAATTCTGACAGGAAGTTGCATTGTTTCTTCTCTGGCCAGCTTCACAGCAGCCAGAGGAACAGGTTCTTTAAGAAAACTGGTTTGAGGTCACCTGAGAACCACAACGCTGAAACCAGAAGAGCTAACCTGACACCCGACCGATCGGTTCCCTCTCCGCTGTGGAGCTTGTTCATGTAATCCCTCACCTGCTTCCTGTTTGCTCAGGTGTGTGTTCAGACTCACCTTCCTGCCCTGCGCTGTCACTCTGTGCGTATCGGCCATGTTGATCCGGAGAAAGGAAACAGAGGAGGAGAACGAGCTGCAGGTCCAGTTTGTCCGCCTCCGACGTCTCCGGTCGACTGTGACGTAAAAGCTTCAACCTGCCTCATTACACTCCAACACACACACACACACACACACACACACACACACACACACACACACAGCTCTGGTAATCAGCTGCCACTGCATGCCTTTCCCTCTCATGTCAGCAACAACAGAGCTCATTGTGAGGCTGTGGCTGCAGGCAAAAACCTCAAATATTAAATCTTCTTCAGGTTTTCTTTGCAAAAGGTGCTTTTAACACAATTTCCTGATGAGACTTGTCACGTAATGACGCCAAAAAAATGAAGATTCATATCTTCTAATGATGGCAAAAGTGAAGATTAATGTAAGAAGGTAGTTACGGCTCTCTATGAAGGTTGATTCTATTTGTGTTGAAATATGTACACCAGTAGTATTGTGCACTTAGATATTTCTGGTGAGCTTACTTTCTCTTCTTTTTCATTTCTTTCTGTTTGGTTGATACTTTGGTTTGTCAATAATGCAAAGTCTGGATTTTTTGTTTAGATAGTAGTTTAGGAAGAATAGTAGTTCCTGCCGTAAAAAACTAATGGAGATCCCAAATAGAGTAAAAGTAAACAGATCATGTATACATGTACTTGTGAATCTGCAAATAGAGAATAGCAGCGTTCACACAGATGTTTACTCCGGTGGTGAAACATGTTCGTCAATGCGTTCGCTGTTTGTTTGGGTGTTTTTGTGGACATTGAAAAATAAGAGAACATCACCAGACTTGTACTTTAAAGAGTGTTGAAGATTAGCCTCCGCAGTAATGAAACACGTGTAAAGTATCACAGTAAAGTAAAAACTCACCTCACACGTCTGCAGCTGAAGTACGAAGCTTCACACACAACTTCTCCGTCTTCGGTGAGATTTAGAAACGCGTCTTGTCGCCACTTTCGCCCCTTTTCACTTTACAGGCGAGTAACAGAATGGGAGGAAGCAGGACACAAGGTCAAAGGAAAGGGCCGAGCAGGAGGAAGAGGAAGCGACAGAGGCTCTGCGCTTGAAAAGTAAAAACCAAAATCCATTTGATCTGAATATTTAATGATATTTACTGCTCGTGTTACTGCCAGGTTGTACAAAATACACAAAAAACACATGACAATTGTGTGCATTTTATCATGAAAGACAAAAGAAAATTACTTTTGCTTTTTAACAATCGAGATCCTCATCAGAAAGGTGAAAATAGACTCAAACTGATTATGGAGAAGAACCACCCTTGAAATATCCCTTTCTGACGGTCATGGAAAACCTGGAAAAGTCATGGAATTTTAAAATGGTTATTTCCAGGCCTGGAAAAGTCCTTGGAAAAAAATAAATTCCCAAAAGTTTAGTAAAAGTCATGTAAATGTGTTATATTCATGTGTTCATGTCGTTCAGTTACGCTGAGTTTTAAATAATGAATATGCTTTTAAAAGAAAGACGCTCAAAATATAAGCAGGCATACATACAGGCATCTATATAAATGTTTATTCTTTTAATCAAACTATTGTCTCATTCATTTGTGTCATTTAAGGTTTACTGTATGCTTTGTGTTCTCATTGTTAGTTTAAATACTACATTTACTCACTTTGTACTGTTTACACCCAGATTTCATTAAATGTTTGCTCATGGAAATTTGGTTTAAAGTCATGGAAATGCATTGGTCAGAATGTATATGAACCCTGCTTTAAAACGACCTTCGTGATGAAGAAGTTCCAGGCAGCAGAGCTCCCAAACCGAGCACGAAGACGATGAAGGCTGCAGCCTGACCGCTGTGAACAAGCACAACCTTCATGTCCTGGACTTCCAGTTAAAACTTCATGTTTATACAAAACTATTTGAAATATGAAACTCACCGGTCGGCAGGTGGACGAGGTTTCTCTTCGCTCCACATCCTGTTGCTTCTTGTCAGGTTTCTGCACTAAAGTAGAGAAGCATCTAAATAAACAACATGATGTGTTTACTGTACGTCTGCTGCGTGGGGAATATCAGTATCGTCCACAACTGACTCAAACAACCACTGATTTACTGGTATTCATCCACATTAAAGCTAACAGACTTAACTACCCTTATCATTAATACTAAGTGTGGACATCAGAGTCATAGCCTCCTTGTAAATGCACTCTGCAAGAGCCAGTGTATCTCCTGTGATGAAAGAAAAAAAGATAAACCAAAGCACTGACAATACACAAGAAAACAAACCTCTTCTTTCTGCGTTTCATCAAGCTGGCACTCGGGTCAGGAAAGAACAACACAGGCTTGTCCTCTACATCAGTGTTTTTCAACTTTTTTTGAGCCGCGGCACATTTTCTACAATAAAAAAATCCCGCGGCACACCAACAACCCAAAAAGTTACAGAATGTCACAGTATTCAGTGTTTCCCCTGGTTTACAGCTTTGGGGGGGGGAGCGACTGACGGACATACTACATCGTGGCACCTCACAGTACTACAAAGTAATACTTCACACTACTAGTGACTCCATCTGTGCTTTTATAAATAATAGAACATTGAAATCACTTTCAATTAAACCAGATTGCTCCATCAGACAAAAACAAATGTGTTATCACTTTGTTAGAAAAATTAAAATAAAGTTATATCCGTGCAAAAAATAACTAATATTTAGTTACAACTAAATAGATTATTGTGGAAAACAACAAGCTATTTTTTTGCAAAACAGAATGAGTGCAGATGTGTGAGCATAACGTTGTATCATTAATAGTGGCTGCAGTGAGCTGCTTTCCTCTACAACTCTTTTTAAAACGAGGTAGATTTGATACAGCCGTTCTCAATTCATGCTCCATGTTGAGCGACGCAACAGCAGAAAAGACAACCTCACGGAGATCTCATAAAGATCGGCTTTTGGCGAAATGACAAGAATCGGTGAGTCGTACATGCGCATGTGACCCATTAACGGCGTACGGTAAAATCAGCATTTCCTCTTGCGCCCCACCTGTACTACGCCCCAGTTTGATAAATACTGACTTAAAGGAAACATGGTGTTCATTTATTTTAATGATGACCACAAAGTGAGCAGGCTTTGTCACTTGAGTGTGTTTTTCGGGCTTTTGGAAGAATATTTCCAGAGCCTCAGAAACGTCATTGATGGAGCGCCAGGCTGCAGCCTGTTGGATGTTTGTCTTGACCTACAAATACCTTAACTGGTGGGCTTTAAACATGAGAGCTCATAGCTTAAAATAGTGATAGCTTAAAGCAGCAAATCCCATTGTGAAAAGCACGCGACATATTTTTCGCCGCTCTCTCTGTCCACTGTGTCTCCTGTGTGCATCGCATCGGGGCGGAAAGAGTTGTAGACGCGACCCAGAAATTACAAGCTGTCGTGTGCGATCAATAACATACGGCCGTTTAGTTTGTTCAATAGCAGAACAAGGTGCAGACCTGTTCTATAGGAAACTACTAGGCCAGCCACTATATTGCAGGCTCAGACGCTCAACAATGGAACATTATTTGCGGCAGCTAAATAATATTTTTTTGGACCAATTAAGTGAAATTGGAAATTTTTTCACGGCACACCTGACGATCTGACACAGTGGTTGACAATCACTGCTCTACATGACGGGACCGTTGTTCTTCCGGGTTTGTTGTTCTTGGTATTTAAAGCAGGCGCATCAACACATGTCTCGGTCTCGAATCTGCACACTCCGGTACAGTAGGTGGCAGTATGCACCTAGGCAAATTGGTTGCGATCCGCCAGTCAAATTTATAGAAGAAGAAGATGTCTCGGTCTCTGGTCTGCAGGTGGGCGTTGCGTAAGAGCTTCCGTGTCCTCGCGCTATGATCCGCCGCTCAGTGAAATGCTGGGATCCAATTAGCAAGGAAGTTCACAACGTCGTCTCCCTTCAGGTTAACGACACGTATGTTGTTGCATCGGCCGTAGTTTTCCAGCTGGTCTCCAACTTAAAAAGTCATTGTATGTACTCAGTTTTTGGATGCAAGAATCTAGGCCCATCAGCTGGTCCTCTGCGATGCTAATTAGGTATTATGCTAAGCTAATGCAGCGCCTCGGTTGATCAATGTATCCAGCGTTGGTTTTAGTCCAGAGATAGTTTGGTTCATTTCTGCCGTTTTAGCGTCGACTTTTACTGGAAAGAGCTTGACTACCTGTTTCGTATCTCTTGAAGAATGAGGGAGTCTTTTACTCCGTCCTGGTGATCTTCTTGTGCCGCTGCCGCCATTGCATGAACTTCTTCTTCGTCGCTCGCTATTCTCGGGAGTTGTTTTTATCAATAACATGTCAATTTTTGCTCACCAGCTGAGTTCAGTTGATTGTTTCTGGTTCTTCGGAACATAATAAAGCTATCCGACCAGGTTCGGCCTGAGTTTAGGTGTCAAATGGACTTGTTTAAAGAGCCTGCGGGTCTGCGTCTACCTAGCGTCGCTGCGTCACGTGACCACGCCCCCCTGACACTGAACTCTAAATTCCCGGGTTCGAAATGTTAAATATAAACTTCTGCGTACACATTATTGTCCAACTTAGTGGTTGACGGGGTAGCGAATCCGACTGACATGCAGGAGCGCCGGGTTCAAAACTCGTTCAGACGTGAACGAGTGGAGGACTCAAGAGTGAAGGCTGCATTCGTATTAGTATGCACTCTCCATATGCAGGGAGACTTCACTACCCCTAAGACACAGTGCTGGACAGTGCTGTAGGACAGGTTAATGGTGACGTCATTCATTCGCCCGCACACAAGAGCCAGGTTCTAAGCTGGTGTGTACAGCCAGTGGAGAGCTTGTTTGAAAGCTGCATCCTCGGATGTACTCTCAAGTGTGCAACTGGGGAGTTTGCACTGATCCAGGTACCTGTTAATGACAGCTTTTTATGAAATACATTTTGAAATTAAATTGAAATAATAATATATTATTATTTTAATAATATTTTAATAAAATAATAATAATTTTTTGAATAAAATAATAAAAATACATTTCAAATGTTTTAGCTAATAAATGTATATTATATGATTATAATATAATTTTGACTTTAAGCATGATGAGGGTTGCTGTTTTTTTTCAGTGTGTGAGAACGGCTGGAGGTGCCCACATTTTCAGTTTTTTTTTCTGCTTATTGTTATTGCTCATGAGTTATCCCCAAAATGTTTTCTATTTAAATATGACTATTTTCTATCTTTAGAAACTGCCAGGTTGTACAAATACATAAAAAAACACATAACAATTTTGTGCATTTTATCATGAAAGAATTCTTTTTGCTTTTTAAAAAAAATCAAGATGATACAAAAGACACATAAATAAGCAAACTCACAAACATTTCTTGAGTTATAAAAAATGACAGTATAAGATATGTATCGAAAAACATTCCCACATCAAAACTAAATAAAAACAACTTGAAATTCAAAATTCTGTACATAAAAAGAGCTCTTTTTTTTATACCGATATATATATATATATATATATATATATATATATATTTATTGAGAGCATCCTGTCTCTCAATAAGAAAGAAAAGAGGATAAACATGCAGCGAGGCTTTTATTTACGTATATGAGAATATAAGATACTCCTAAGAATATAATATTTCCCGTTCCAGCCAACAACACGAGTTGTATTCAAAGTGCTTTCACACCGTTTCATTCTTCTTTTTCCTAGACGGGATGAAGCTGACGTTTCCTCACAAGTTGGCGCTTCGACAAAGTCTCACGTGGGGCCGCTCGTCCCAGTCGTCTCGACCAGTTTTCCCAGTAGGAAGGAGAATGAGGCTCCCAGTGCCAGACCCAGAATGAGGAAGAAGCTCATCAGAGAGCCGGCGGTCTCGCAGTCTTTGCCCCGCACCAACCTGACGGACACAAACCCACAGTTACAACACGGCCTCCTCGCTCCTGAGCGCTCTGGTCCTTCATTAAAGGGACAGTTTGGCTTTTTGTGGGGTCGTGTGAAGTACTTCTACTGCGTCAGACACACAGTAGAAGTACTTCTACTGCATCAGACACAGTAGAAGTTTGGGCAGTGCATGCCGTTTGTTTTTAGGCCACTTAAAGGAAAGTCCCGCTTTAAAAAAAACACCAGACTCCTTTGACAAAAGCACTTTTACCTCGCAGGACTCAGGAGTTTCCGGTCCAGCGCTGCCTCGATTAGTTTGTGTCGTTGTTAGAATTTTGTGTAGTTAAATTATTATTCTTCCTCACATACTCGCATTTTCAACGCTAAAAGATGTGCGATAATAATATTTAGAATAAAGATAAAAATAAGGATTGCAAAAATGAAAAGGACAACTTTTGAAAGTGTAAATGCGTAGCGTAAATGTAAATGTTGGATATTTATGCTAACGGGAGTCTTAACGGTCAAATTGAAGCCAAAGCTAACCAACACTAAACCACAGGTTGGCCATATTATAGTTGATGAACTGCAATTTAAAAAATAAAGGATTACCTTATCTTATCTTAAACAACCTGCACTGGAACAAAAGCAGTTTCACTTTGCTAATTTATGCTTAATTATGCATTAAAACTACAAAACAATCTCCAAAAATTAAGGTGAAATTGTGAATTTTAGAGATACGTGCCAGAATTAAAGTTAAATGGTTTGTTCGGATTCACCAAAGTCAAACAACGACACAAACAAAGGAACCGATCAGCAGCGTTGGACCACAAACTCCTCTGCGAGGTAAATTCACCCTTGTGTTGTCTTGGGGTCAAAATGACCCATCAACACGTATACAGGGTCATTTTGACCCCAAGACAACACAAGGGTTCCGGTAGCTTTTTTGAAGGGAGCATAGATCCTCGTGAAAATAGACTCAAACTGATGATGCAATAGAACCACACTTGAAATATCCCTTTAAGTCGACCTTTGTGACCCTAAAGAAATGAGTCTTTTTGCACAGCAGACGTGGCTGAGACTCACTGAGGAGCGTAGGCCATGCAGAGGCTCGCCAGGTACCCGTTGGAGAAGGAGAACAGCGCCATGATGACGACGAAGGCTCCGTCGTGCCAGAAGAGGACGGGGAGCCTGGAGTCCTGGACGTTGCACGTCACGAGCAGAGGGATGAAGACCAGGCGGGCCAACACGGCGGCCGGAAACAGGCGGCTCTCCTTGGACGGCTGCAGGGAGACACCGACGTTCAGGGAGTCGGTAACGCGCTCCACTCTGAATTTTGAAAAACTGGCAAAGTAGCGGCGCCGCTCACCCATTGGACGAGAGACGGGACGCCGCGGCCGACCAAGTCCATGACGTTGAAAACGATGAAGCAGCAAACGCAGGCGAACACTTTGTCTGTGAGGAAACAACAAGAATTACCAAACCAGACTTCGGCTTTAAAGCACTTCTAAATTATTATTATTATTAAGCTCAGACTCTAGATACAGATTAAGACTTTGATGCTATACAAGACTCGTCTCACCCCAGCCCTTGTTGTCCTTGTAGACGGTCTGAACCCGGACCGTGATCACGGGAAACACCGACAGGCTGACGGCGAACACACACGTGACACATGCAGCCATTAGCCAGATCTGTGGACACACACACACACACACACGCAACACACGACGGGTTATTCCTCACATACTCGCATTTTCAACGCTAAAAGGCGGATGTGCGATAATAATATTTAGAATAAAGATACAAATAACAAAAATGAAAAGGACAACTTTTGAAAGTGTAAATGTAAAATATGTAGACGTAGTGAAAATGTTGGTTATTTATGCTAACGGGAGTCTTAACAGTCAGATTGAAGGCAAAGCTAACACTGGAACAAAAACAGTTCTCTTTGCTAATTTATGCTGAATTAAAACTACAAAACAATCTCCAAAAATTAATGTGAAATTGTGAATTTTAGAGCTGCCACGATTAAAGTTAAAAGTTGACACCAATTTTAATAATCGATTCATCTTTTATTAAAACTTTCTCTGTTTTATATCATTGTAAACTGAATTTTCATTTTTTCTCTTTTTGTCGATTAGCTGAAATCATAAATTACTGCTGTGTGTTGCTGTTTTCGGTCAGTTAATTGTTTTTATTGTGATTTCCTGTGTCGTTGAGGCTCCTGAATCTAATTTTAAATATTAAAAAAAGTATCATAATGGATCCAAAGGAAACCGCGATGGTGTCATTCGTATAAACGTTCTATGTCTTTAACGACTTGCACAAACATTTCATAAATAATAACCGACATCAGCAAAAAAAGAAGTCGTTCACCTTCTTGAAGACGTTCAGGACCGACGAAGGCTCCCGATTCTCCGGCTCACCGATGAGCTTCCCTTTGCCCTCGAGGTCTTTATCGTTGTTCTTCAAGACGTTCTTGTCTTTTAAAAGGAAAGAAATGAACATTTATCAGCGAATAAGTCAATAATGCCATCAGCCAAACTGACCTGGAGCCAGTTAAGTTCTCAGATATTCTACTTGAGTATTAAAATGAATACCACAGTGTAGAAAATACATTTACTTCAGTAGAAGTACAAAAGTGTTGGCATCACTTTTAAAATAACAAAAAGTTATCACTATGCAGAAAATTTCATTTCAGAATAATACACTAATAATTATTGATGCATTTCATGTTGCAGCTTGTAAAGGTGAATTTTAATGACTTTATATACTGCTGCATAGTTTCTGAATTTACTCCAGGGATCAATGAAGCCTCATCTTATCTTGACATGTAATAAATAGTAGATTCGTTGCTACGGTCACGCAGGTGTAATTACTTTCATTTCCACAAGGGGGAGACAAAGGTTCCACAGTTCAGGTCTTTACTCGCTGAGACGTTTCTTAAGTTTAAATCGCTAGCTGGAAACTAGAAGTTACTGATAACTTATTTGACTTGTACCAGAATATAATATGATGAGTCATAAATAACGGATGAAACCTTCTCGCGTTGCAGGACGAGACTCTGGGAGAACCAACCTGAGCCGGCGAGGGGTTCCTGGGCCGCCGCCACGTCTCCAGAGGGATTTCTGTTCAGGTAAAAACGTGCAAATTCCTGCAGAGGAGAGTCGACACGGTCAGGAGGAGCGTAAACTGTGGGCTCCAAAGAGGCCCTGAGACAAGCTGTCACTGTGTAAATGAATTAGTAAATACATATAAATAATCCTTCAGCACTTCAGGGACTCCGTAGGGTTTCTGCCACTGACAAGAGTTCATACAGACGATGACAACAAAGCATGAAATTAATGTTAAATAACTCCTGTAAATGATTCTGCTGGTTATTCAATATGTGAACTCTTTATTATTCACTTTTTACAACTGAGAAAAAAACTGTCGAAAAAAATATTCCTATTCCTTCTCTTTCGACAATACCTTTTTTTTTGTAATATGTAGTTTAATTGAATTACTTCAGGCAGATATTCATCATCATATTTGATGCATTGACAGTAGCAGTAGAGACATTTTTATTTTGACTAAACAATAATTAAAAAACAATTTCTTCGACTTTTAAATGACCCGATTAAAAAATCTAAATGAGTGAAAAACGAGGTGGACGTCTGGATTTGTCTCCTTCCTGTTCCTCATGAATAGTTTCCTCTCACCAGCCTCGGCAGCAGCAGGTAACACAGCAGCGTCCCCACAGTGGCGGCACACGGAGTGATGAAGTATCCCAACGCCGCCGAGCGCTCATCCGCGTTGCCTGCCGAGCCAAAGAGCTTCATTTACCACCAAAAAGGAGAACATTGTACCCGACTACAGCCACGAACACTGGTGTTTAATACTATAGTACGCTGATTCTAACAGTGACATCGGTATGATGCGTTTGAGACGATTTTTTTTAAAAGTCTTCAAGGAATAATCATGTGAGAAAAAACTCATACGATGTTGATAGCCTTTATTTATGCAGAAGGACTTTATGATTCATGATTATCTTATTTAAGTTTTGTGTTTTTCACCTAAAAAGGAGATGTTTGTCCTGTTAGTTTCTTTACAAAATGTAAAGTAATAATGATAACAGTGTTTTAGGGCCTTTTTTAAAGAGTTTTAAGTATATTTGAATGATTATCGGGATTATATCGTGAATCATAATTATTTAGGCTGGGATAACAGCGACGTGAGACTTTTATGATGTAATTTAGAAATCAGTGTTTTCATATTGTAGTTGAATACTTTTACACTGAAAAATGTCTTGGTCACTAATAAAAAAATATGGGATCGTTATTAATATCAAATAAATAACAGTCGATAGGTTATCTCTGAAAGTTCTACGCTCTATTATAAAAGTTCAGTCATTCATCGATTAGTCGATAGACAGGTAATTATTTTGCTGATATTTTGTGGCATTTATTTTTATAATAGCAATAATCGGTTTATTGCGAAAACGATTGGCAGATTAATCATTGGTGAAAATAATAATTAATCGCAGCCCTAAAATGTTTGATTCATACTTTTTACTGACATTTAAATAACTGTCAGTTATTGTATTCGAACCTAAAAGTCACTGAAAAACAAAGTATATTCAATTTAAACATTTTTCTACGATAATTCTTCGTTTGTCCGCACTGTCGTTACTCACTTAAGATGGAGATGAGCATCGCGAGTGCGGCGAAGATCCCGGCCAGACCCTGACCGGTCATGAAGAGGGAGCTGTAATTTGGAGGGAACAGACTGACCAGGCCGTACAGGCTGCTCTGCAGCACCGCACTGAACACTACACACACACACACACAATTGTATTATTATAACAGGCGTTATGAAGAGCAGTGATGTTCATTTTAAAGCTACTACGAGGAACTTTCATTTTGTTGATTTTGGCGACCCCTGTGGACAAAAGCGGTAGTGCTTCCAAACACATGTCATTTTACTGCAGCAGGGTCTGACAGTCTGACACCCTTCTTTCCAAAATATGGAGTTGGCTCCCTCGGAGTCTGAGCTGAAGGATTTTTTGGGGTAAACCTGCATGATTTCATCTGATTTTGCGATGAATTCTTTGGCACCGATGACGAGCATTGAGATCAATCTTCTCGCTGACGGTCTTGTTTCCAAGAGTTCAAACACATTGTGACCAATGGATTTCCATGACTTTTAACCAAATTTCCATGAGCAAAAGTTTAGTGAAATCTGGGTGTAAACAGTAAAAAGTGAGTAAATGTAGTATTTAAACTAACAATGAGAATACAAAGCATACAGTAAACCTTAAATGACACAAATGAATGAGACAATAGTTTGATTAAAAGAATAAACATTTATATAGATGCCTGTCTGTATGCCTGCTTATATTTTGAGCGTCTTTCTTTTAAAAGCATATTAATTATTTCAAACTCAGCGTAAATGAACGTCATGAACACATGAATATGACACATTTACATGACTTTTGCTAAAAAAGAATTGTGACTTTTCCAGGTGTTCCATGACCGTAAGAACCCTGCCTCAGTATTACATTGAGTTTTATAACCAGTTAAAAGTTCCTCACGGTAACTTCAATCCGCGTCAATGAATGAATAACCTACTGTTCATGAACCAGATGGTGGCCATGGTGACGGAGAAGAAGGTGTCCGGCGGCATGGGCACCTGGACCAGAGCGGCGGTGAGGCAGAAGAGCAGCAGGATGAAGATCAGGCTGACGGCCACACGGAGACGCTGCTGCACCCTGCAGAGACACGAGAGGGTGAAGCCGCTGCGTTCACACGGGAAGCGAAGCCGCTGCTTGTGTTCGGGAGCTTCTTACCACTGGTGCAGGAAAGCGTTGAGCAGCGTGAACAGCAGCAGGGGCAGCTGGGAAAGCAACACCATCCAGCTGTCGTAGTCTTTACTGGAGCCGCCCGACGTGCTGTTGGAGGTGGTGTTCGGTGCCGCTGAGAGGCGCTGGTTGAAGTACTTTTAACAAAAAAGGGGGAAAAGAACAACGTCTTTATGTAAATATAGGAAAGTAAATGTCTGGGAAACTTTGTGTGCACTCTTTGTTACATTTACTGTATTTATGCTGCTATTACCGAAAGTCCTTCCTTCCCGCTGCTGTCAGGCTGCACAATAAGCTGAGCACGAACACTTTAACCACTTTGATTGCACTCATCTGGCGCAATATAAATACATTTAAGAACTGTATATACTTTTTTTATTCCGTCTGTATATTTAATTTAATATTGCTACTGTATTCTTCTTCTTTACTGTTTTTATTATTATTGTTTTACTGTTTATTTATATTACTTGACTTTTTTATTTACTATATGTCTCTTGTGTGCAAGGCTGCTGTAATCCTGCAATTTCCCCACTGCAGGACTACTAAAGGATTATTTTATCGATCTTATCTTATTTTCTATTATCTTTGTTGTCCTTGTTTTTAGCTGTGTGTGTATTTCTATCTTTCCGTGAGAGGTTCTGTGTATGAGTACATCGACAGCAACTTAGAACGCAGAGTCTGTTCACATGTACTTTACCAATTTAGCTGATTCAGATGCTTAAGAAGCTTAAATTTTACAAATTAAGATTCAAAGACCAGCAATCTGATATCATTGATGCAAAAAGAAAACATTGATTCACATCAATGCTTTTTTTAATGCTTTTATTTTGAAAGTCCCAAGACACCACTACAATGCTTTTTACTAGTTGATATGAATGTAATCGGTTCATTTAAATGTATGTCGGGTCGCAGGTCCCTGCATTTTTTTTTTACGAATCCAAATATCATATCTTGGCCGATTTTGTGGCATCATAAAATATCGTATCGTAAGATAACGATATCAAATCGTGTGGTAACCCTTTCTTAATATGAATAGAGCAACAACCTGAGACGCCGTGATGAAGAAGTTCCAGGGCAGCAGAGCTCCCAAACCGAGGATGAAGACGATGAAGGCTGCAGCCTGACCGCTGTGAACAAACACAACCTTCATGTCCTGGACTTCCAGTTAAAACTTCATGTTCATACAAAAAAATGAAATATGAAACTCACCGGTCGGCAGGTGGACGAGGTTTCTCTTCGCTCCACATCCTGTTGCTTCTTGTCAGGTTTCTGCACAAACAAACAACATGATGTGTTTACTGTTTTGACAGAAAAGTCAAAGAAAAAGAAGGTTGGAAGTATTCATGTAAATTAAATACAAATAACAATACCACAATGTCAAAAGTGCATCCTGCTTTCCACTTTTTCATTTATATTAAAGCACAGACGATTTAAACTGTTAATCTGCTAATGCATCATTGCAACAAAACATTTTCTTACATTTATGACATTTGGCTGATCATAAATGACTTTAGCCTCATAAGTCTGAATGCAAGACTTCCTGGCTTCACTAAATAAGTCCCTTAATATCTTTTAATGGCATAACATTAAATAAGAATGAATGGATTAGAGTATTACTTAAGAAATTAGTCATTTTAAATCAAGTTTTGGCACAAATCATTTGGTGATTAAATCATTTTCATGTAATTAAAACCAAATAACCACCTTCATAAATATAATTAAAGCAAAGTGACATTCACATCCGCACCAGTGCAGGTTGTGACTCATCCGGTTGCGTCATCGGTTGTGACGCAACTTCGTTTCCGCCGTCTTTTTATTAAATTGAGTGGGTAAAATTGTTTTAGCATCAGAGAACGTCTCATATCAACTCATAACCATCAAAACAAATTGTACTTCAGTTAATTACAAAGGCATTATAATAATTATTAGTATTCTGTGGTCAAATATGTGTAAAAGCTGACATCAGAGCGTTTTAATCTATATCTGAAATACCTTTATTAATTGACTTCCTCGTTACAACCGTGGTTTTAATAATAGCCGATAAAAAACTGGGTGACGTGTCTGTACAGTCTGGCAACACTTCTATTTTCTGTCTGAGAATGTAACATTATACATATAATATAATGTTAAAACATTATATATATTATTATTATTTATATACATATAAAATATAAGCCATATTAAATTACATAATGAATGATGATTATTAATCCTCCGAGCAGCAAATCAATTACTGTGTACACAAATGGAGCCCTAACGTAGAAAAGTCACGTTCATCACCATGTGTCAGCTTAGTTTGGATATTAAATATGTTTGTCTAGAATATGATCATCTATACATTCTGTAATAACTATAATATCACCTTAAATATGCAGCTAACGCGCTTTCCTCTATTAATGGCGTCTTTATTCTCAAAGTAAAAGCAACACGTGTATAAGTCATTCAGAGGTCCACCTGAAGACCATCCTCTTCAGTAAGCGCACGCGGCAGTTGGAGCGCCTCACCTGCGGGTCGCAGCGGATGCCTCGCAGGTCAGACAGGTGGATGAAGGACCGGGCGCGCGGGCTTTGAACGCGGCTTCCTGGAGGACCCGCGCGCTTCCTTCCGGAACTTTCTTTTATTATGCTGGAGTTGGAGTGATGCCAGCGCGCGCCATGTGGCCGTTAATGATGTGGAAGAACTGATGAGTCTATTTTAAGAATAGATGAGTCTATTTTTCAATCATTCAAACACTTATATAAGCAGAAAACTATATAGGATGTTGTATAGATACATTTTTATGTTTTTTCCCCTATAATTTAAACCTTTTCATTCATTTTTTTATTTTTATTCATTTGAAAAACCACAAGTTTTGTGATTCCACAACTCCAGCACTAGGTGGCCTTTCACACTAAACCACTTCACGTAGCCTCTACATCACTTTTCCCGGAGCTTTCCGGGGGGGGGGAAAGAGGGAGAAGAAGAAGAACATTGGAAAGTTAATGAAGGAAAGAGGTTAACGTGAATTTGAAAGTGACTCATCGTGTGAAGGTTGGACTTATTTTCCTAAGTCAAGGTGCTTTAAAGGCGCTCCGTGTTTGCGCCATGGACACTTTACGCACGAGCAAAACAACTAAACATGTTCTATGCTGAAACATACGTGTATTTATGAAAGTATGTGGAAGGCAAAGCACTATGTGCAAGTTTAATGCAACGCAGCACTTTTTTTTCTTCATGATTGATGTAGGAAGTAGGAGCTATTTCATTAGTTTGAGTTTATTTGCTGTTATGTTGACACTAGGGACACTAACCACCAGAGCAAACACTTGTTAGGTGATGGGAAGAAGGCGTCAGTGTCAGGTGATAAAGCAGGGAGGGACATGTTTTTTATTTTTTTACATGATGAGGGAATTTACATTTCAGACAAATGTGCTTGTGTAAATTAAAGAAGTGCCATTTTGTTTAACGAATGGCTTTATTAATGCCTAATAAATGATGATTTAATGAAACAAAGCATTAAGCATATAATGCACAGTATAGAGTTTTTAAATATGGTGTGTGTGTGTGTGTGTGTGAGAGAGAGAGAGAGAGAGAGAGAGAGAGAGAGAGAGAGTCAGAGCACGCGATCAGCTACCTTTCACAATAAAACACCTGTCACGATCCTAATTTGGCGCAAGTCATTGTGCAAGTACATTTATTGACAACAAATATTAACACAACGTGAAGAGAACAGTTCAGTTCTTTGACATGTAGCTTTAACAGTCCATCAACACGTTGTGGTGTATATCGTTTTTTAATCAGATATACAAAACCACGTGGACTTAATGATTTGAATGAAACAGACATTTTGACATCTAATACATACTTTTTTGTCTCTTTTTAAGTAGCTTTAGGTTACAAAGTCTAACAGTATCAGTGTCAGTCAGGCATTAAACACAAAGGTCAAAGGAACACTTGTACCAGCAACAAGGAGCAGCCATTGTTAATCACATTAAATCAATGTAGAATATGCTTCTTTTTTTTACAAGTATATTCATAAATACAGTGTTACAAACAACTGCTTCATGTTTTAATTAATTTGAGCCTACATCACCTTTAAAAATGCGTGCAGTGGATTTACTCGTTTTACTTTGAAATCCCAACCGGAAGTCCGTTCGGTTTACAGCCCGGCTGCTTTCCGAGCAAACACGAAGAAGAACCTCGGGGACTTTTTTTTTTTGGTGCTCAATTTAACGAAGTCCCCGTGCAGCTGAAAACTCGTTAAACTCCCGGCTGGACCCCAAACTACCGTCCAGCCAACACGCGGCTCTGCTCGGAGACGATTGGCACCGCGGACCACCGGAACCGACACATCCGGGGTACAGGAACGCGTCCGCACGAGCGGTTACTTTGGTGAGTGTTTACCGGTTAAAAAAGTAGTTTATTAATCTCTCATTTCTTCTGACGTCACCGACTAAATAACGAGCTCGTTAACGTCGGAGGACGAATTAGTGCTTTATCAGTTCTACACTCATATATATATACATATAAATTATTTGTAATATTTCTATACGCTGTTTTTAATCTAAAACATCCCTAAATGTGAAGTCATACATGGCAAATTGTTTTAATTTTTCATTATTTTGGTATCTCTTAATACCCCATAACGTTAATGCCATGTGGTTTAATCTGCTTCTAGTAATTTATTAAAAAAAAAAAATTGTAACATTCATAATATGACGTAATGGGCATTATACTGCTATAAGTATTGCTTCATGTTTTTCTTTGTCTCACAATACCTCTATGCTATAATGTCTATGTTTCTTTATAATGTGTGTGGGACTGAATTCAGATTGTATCTCCCCAATATATAGTAAGTATACACATACTACTCCAATCTGAGAATATATATATGTAGTATATTATCTTAAAATACTCCTATATTCTATAATTGTAGAGTGCTTGTGCTTCTCACTACTGATTTTTAAGTTGGCTTCTTTTTCTTACCGGGTGATTTCTAAATATTCCTCCATGCACATCTACTTTGTTTGTTTGCAGAGTGTGTGTACACACACACACACACACACACACACACGTGTTCTGCTGTCCTTAGCAGGGACCCAGCAGTCTGTCCGGCTCTGTGCGGCCCAGCTGGCCTCTTTTGTTTCCGGCCACACAAACTGATTAGCATGCACCGTCCCATCGGGAGCATCTGTCCCCCAGACGCTGCTTTTGTTCCCCCGCGATAAACTTGAAAGTTTGCCCCTTTTTTGTTCAGCTGTCCCCTCAATTATTTTTAAAAGCCTATCGACCCTTCGTCCACACGCAAATGTTGACCTACAGCCTGGAGAAAGTTATAGTCCTGAGGGGATCAAACAAGAAGTGATGGACGATGAGGTTGAAATCAGTATCACAATATCAATCATTTTGCAGAGTTTCACAGCATAAGTGAGCCGCCACATCTGTAAAATACATCCATCCCTCTGGGGAGGAAAAGGAGCGGAGGAACATTGTTTAGGACGTCATCTGATAAGAAAAGAATAATAATCACAATATCAAAGGCGTCAACAGTTTCTTGAGGGAATAACGAGGCAATTACCCAGAAGTGAAATATATCACACTTATCATTAATCAAAGCGGCGTTAAAAGCAATAAACTGTGTTTTTAATGTTCTGTGTTGGTGAGAGCAAAGCAGATCATTAATTTGGACAAATACAATGATTATAATCGCAATATTGTTTTACAAAAAGTTGCTAGGTGGTGATATTGAACTACCAGCTCAGTATTATTAAGTTATTCAATAAACGTTAGCCGTTGTTTGGCTCTTGTACAATTTAAAAAAAACCTTAATATTTAAATGTGAAGTTTCGGAAACTTAATTATAACGATGTTATTAGGATATTGATCTTTTGAGTAAATCCTCCGGCGCTGCTTTACGTAACTTTGTCCTTTTTTTAATCCAAAAATTGATGAGGAACCCATCTTTGTTAATCTGGTTAAACGCGTCCTAATTCAGATTTTTGACTGAATAATCCGCTTACACTGTTTACATGGAGCCGTAATGGGGCCGCGCTGTTGCCCTAATCTGCCCTTAATTGAATCATTGGTGCACACTGATGGTATTGTCTGTACACACACACACACACACACACACACACACACACACACACACACACACAGCCTCTTCCGCCTGTTACGGAGACTGTTTGACAGGCTGCCTCACTGCCTTTATCTCTGTCTGTTGCCGTGAAGAACTGGGTTAGTGTGTGTGTGTGTGTGTGTGTGTGTGTGTGTGTGTGTGTGTGTGTGTGTGTCTACCAGGAGGTATTTCCTCTTCGAGAGACTGGTGTGAAAACACAACCTTTCTGGCGTTGCCCTCTTTCAGCGTTTGGCAGGTTGGAGGGTTCAGTCGCTGCTGGAGACGTTTAGCCAAGTGTGTGATTTACACGCCAGAAATATCTTCTGCACGTTTAACGTCAACAATGGCTGCATTCCATTTAGTTCAGCGTCCAGCTGGCACACTGGCTCAGTGGCCACTAACTTTCTGGATCACAATGAGTTAGAGCTCACTCCTACTTTACCGCATTGACACAGCAGTCACCAGACACGATGTGTACTTGCAGCAGTACGACTTGACCTCGAACTCAACTTGACGACTTGAGAAATATGCAAATTCAAAGAACTTGTTGTTCCTGTCTGTTGACTTTGACTGAGAGCCGTGGGCTAATGTCCTCAAGCTGTGGTCGCGTCCCGTGTGTGTTTTTTAGGTGACAAAATTGTAGCTCTGAGATCTCCAGGGGAACAGTAATCTGTTGAAGTATCCGTTTCCAGCGATCTGATTGGTCAGGAGTCGGGCAGACTATCGGTTACCTGGCCCAGGTCACAGTGCAGGCCTCAGGCGACGCCAGGGAGATCTGCGCTGACCCGTTTGCAAATCGTCTTTGAACAGACGTGTGATTCACCTCCTCGTGTCGGGGCCTCCGGACCCCACAAAAGAGCGCTTGTTGAGGAGGAGTGAAGTCACTTTAGAAGTCGCCCTCTTCATCTGGTGTCCAGTTACAGGCGGTGAACGAGTGAATGGGTCCCTGTCCTCCTTCACTGGCCGTATTCACGTGAAAATAACTCTGTGATCAATCATTTAAGCAACGCACACATATGTAATTGTCCTTTTTAAGCACATGTGTGACTATTTGTTCAAACATTAGAGATGTATTGCACTGCCAGAGGTTTCAGAAAATGTCATTTTAGTTTGGGACTAAATGTTGATTTGATTTGGCTCATAACTTTTGTCCAGTCAACAGTAAAAACTAAAAAAATGTGACACAAAGAAACCAGGTTCTGACTTTCTGAATTATCAAAGTATCTGCTTGTGTTGAGGCAACGCCTAATCCTTTCAGCTCTAAACCAAACGCATGATGTCATCAGTCAAGCGTTAGAGCCGTCGTGCCTCAGGAGAGCGGAACGACCCGCAGTAATCAATAATCAGTAATCGATGCATAAACAAGTGCTCCACAGCGCCACCAGTGGTCAGAAAGTTCACAGTTTACCTTTTTAAATAAGCGGCCTTTACTCCAACAGCTGCAGGGCCGTGAACTAGTTATTCTGATGTTATAAACTACGGGAAACTTTGCGGTGGATTAACAATTTACATATTTCCCTGAAAACAGTGAGTTTTGCTTGACAAACATATTATATCATAACACAGAAAACCGCCTCTTCTTCATACCACATCCTGACCTCTGATACTAATGGATGTTGTCAGCTCTCAATGCTGTTTTTAGATTCCGGTCTCTTGGCTCTTGTGGTTTTATCTCAAGGAAGCTGCTGGGAACTGACTTCAGACTCATAAATGGGTGTTTTAAAAAAAATCATATCTGGTCATGAAGTAAGATAACAAGGTCAATAACCAAAAGAAAGATAACCAACATGAAGCCAACGTTTAAAACGCATGAAGGCTCCCTCGAGCGTCGTGATCTCTCAGGAACGCCTCGAGGGAAAAGTTATTGTCCACAGCACAGTAATTGATATGCAAATTATGACAATTTCATGCAAAATGTCCAGTAGAATAAAATGATGAAGCGATGACATTTTGCACGGACGTGGTCGGAACATAATTCTGGTTTTCCCGGAACAAAGGGTCGTAACATCAGAGTGAGTCACACACCCAACAAGCCCTCTGTGTGTGGCAGTGAAGTCATGCATTGAGTGTAAGGACAGTGGGGGTGCATTGTTAGCAGTGAAGCCTTTGTGTGTTTTGTATAAATGTCTGAGGAGTGTTTTAATTACAATATCCACAGTTATGCTCTCTCTGACGGAGTCTTCTTGTGTGTCTGCAGGTGATGTGTGCACCGCTGATGGAGACGCTCTGAGAGTGACGGTACAAGTCCCTCCCACCTCCTTGAAGGCCACCCAGATGTTTTCTGTCGGTCAGGAAAACATCTCCTCCTCCCCCGCTTCCACCAAAGGCCCGGTGAAGTATGGAGAGCTCATTGTGCTCGGGTAAGAAGGAGTCAGAACTAAATCGTCCACGTGGCTCGTTTTAGGCTCTTTGACGACTCGTCGACGGAGTTTGCACTCTGAGTTTTTTTTTTTTTTTAGAGCTGCTTCCTACTTTTCAGGCAGAACGAGACCATTTGAGTTTCCTCTCTAGATAGTAATCGACCGCAGTGGAAACGTAGTCGGCTTTATTTGTGTACCAGGAAACTGTATTTTCATCGTGTGGTTTCTTTTTTTCAGTCATCTTGGTGGCTTTTTTTTTTTTTTTTTAAAGGGACACCATGACATCCAATCTAATAATAAAGAATCAGCTGTGAAAAGCATCGCGTTAGTGAGTTGAGACATAATCACCATAAACAATGTAGTTTTGGGCCGTCTCATGAATGCATGACCACGTCATGAAAGCTGAATATATCGGCAAAGAGAGAACTGCTGCCGAGGTTCAAGTCTCAACAAGCTAATTAATTTACAGAGTCAGTCAAGAAGGAGGTGAGCTGCACCTCCAGGGTCTCTGAGCCACTTTGAGCTGTTCTTCCTGCATCAAACACGGGAGACAACGGCACGTAAACGATATGAAAACCACGACTTTTTATTTTGGCATCATTCTTCCAAGAAGCTGTGCAAATTATTTGGATCGCATCCCTACATGAGTTACATGAGAACGGCCAGCGTGTGAGGAGGAAGTTCTTCCAAAAAAAACGGAAAAAATACTAATTAGTATTCTAGGAAATGACAGAGGAAAAAAAGCTTGTTTGGCAATAATAGAAAGATTGCATGGTAGAAAAACTCCTGGCTTCTTCTTTTCATGCGTTGGTGCAGCAGAGAGTTCAGAGAGATTCAGTAGACGAAGACATGAAGAGGTACGTCGAAAAAATGTGGTTCCACAGGCTCAGTGCAGACAAGCTAGTACAGGTCACATGCCAAAAAACATTGCCGTTGGCTTTGAGTATGAGTTTTATTCAGTCATAGATTACATACAATACAATAAGTAGTCCCACAATCTAGCATACAAAAAAAAACTGGCGCCGGCGCACCGTGACCTTTTGTTCTCTGCTTATTGGGCCTTTTTAAAAATGCAAGTTTCTATATTAGTTAATACACACCAATAAACACTTTTATAGCACCTTGAATCATAAATGCTACTCTGTCTTACCTTGCCAACATCGAGATGGACGCTTCATTGATGTTCGTATCCAGAGTTTTACGAGAACAACTGCAGTGTCGTCGTTCAGGGCTCAGTTGTGTTTGAGATTTGTTTTTATTAGTACCGTAAAAGTCGGGTTACAAGCCGCTCCTACCTCCGGTCAGTGTCCCGCTCTAGCAAGCTAGCAGCAGCGCTAGCTAACGCTGCTACTAGTTAGCGCTGCTGCTAGCTCCCCGCTGCTGCTGCTACCAAGTCGGGTGTCGAGCCAGGGCTGGTCCCGCTACCTTCGGTGGTTGTCGGGGAGCTAGCGGAAGTTAGAGGAGAGCTAGCGGAAGTTAGCGGGGTAACTAGCATGAGCGCCAGCTGGCTACAGCGGGGAGCTAACAGGGACACTAATCGAAGGTGGTAGTAGCGGCGTGTAACCCAACTTTTACAGTAGTTTGAGAAGTAAAGATGCATTTCTCTCCATAACTCTGAAGGCAAAAGTTTCCTAAAAGGTGCCTGAACACAAGCAGCCGTCCAAGAACTTTGTTTGGGGGGTAAAAAACGTCTACATTTGGTAATTTTTCAATTTTTAATCAGGAATTACGTCACCAGAGGTGCAAATCTGTCCAGATTTCGCCAGCTCTCCTCCTCTTCTTGTGACAATCGTTGTAACCGATCCAGAGAAATGATTATTATTACACGGATCACTTTGTTTTGAGCCTTGCAGCATTTTCATGTGCAGTTTTGAAGTTGCTCAGGAAGCGGCGAAAACTCCACCTCGTCCATTTTAAACTGCTCCAACCACCGCAAAGAATGCAGCCGGCACAAGAGAGCGCCTGTGGTGCGCGGAGACGCAGACACCTCGGGGAGAGTTGCGGCTTTGCAGACCTCCTTTTTTTGGTTTTGTTTGTTTGCTTTGGTATCACCGGGTCCACATGTGGAGCTAAACAGTCTGCTGGGCCTCCGCCGACCGGCAATTACGCCGCTCCTCGAAGGTTTAATTTGAAGGAGCCGTACGGGTTTGTGAAAACAGAGGTGGTGTCATGGAGCCGGGGTGGTCCGAGTTTGTCTAAGAGGAGGCGGCCCACGCTTTATCTGAAACGCAGGAAGTTTGCATTATCCAGCCAAAGAATGGCTCCACACCCAACTGAACCCGAGTGTTGACTTGACCTGTCTGGCAGCAGTCTGGCTCTGGAGATAGCCTCTGGCTCTCGTGATTTTAAAAGGTCCGGCGACATTAAGCTTCATCGTAAAGTGTTCCGCAAATAAACGGCGTTTTGCAAATGAATAGTTCAGTTTTAAGTTGTGCTCACTGGCGTCCTGATGGATGGATGGTGAGCCACATTACCACAGCTTCCGGCTTTTGTACGTGGACTGAAGCGGTTGTTGCTCTCCATCTTTCTCTCTCACACGAAGCTTCCTGCAAGCCAGTGAAAACTGAGACAGAAACGTCTATGCTAGGCGTGTTTAGCCTAGCATAGCATAAAGACAGGAAGTAGGGGAAACTGCTACATAGCTTCATCAATCAGAAGAAATACAAACGGCTTTAAAAAGTCTGTTTTTAAGGTGTAGAAGGAGGTTTTGGTTATTTTACTTTGACTTGTTGCAGTGGGAATGACTAGAAATCCTTAAAGATGAAACTGTATTTATGATGTAGAAGACAGAGGATACTCTATCACATTAAGATTTTAAAGGCCTAAAAGATGGGATTAAAGCACCAAGACGCTCGTGATCATTTTACTTTAAATGAATCCGAGCTTGTGTGCACACAAGGAATTATTCCCGTTCCACTGCTCTCAATCCCCAAACACAGAAGTCCAAAGTCCACAAAAATAAATACAAAATATGTGAAAAACAATTATATAATGAAATATATTTGAAAAAAGCACCAACAACATGTATATAACATTACATGGGTGGATATGTACATGTATGGATGTCAGTATACAGTTTATACATACAGCATGTGGACATTATGGATTTAATAGAATATTATAATGGAAGTAGACAATTTTATAAAGTTGTATTTGAAAGTAATTATTTCAATTTTTAAAGAGCATTTAATATTTCTGGGAATTCACATTCCTTGAACTTGTTTCGGACTTGACTTGTCGAACAATAAATCCTTGTTCAGGGCTCGTTGCTCTTCACTGAGACTTCTCTTTTCCAGGACCCGGGGCCTTGTCCCACCTCTAGTTGGTGCTTATTGTTTGGGATCAGCATAATTCAGCCTGAACCCAGTTCAACGTGTCGAGAGACTCCACCGCAGCGAAGAATGCAGCTGACTTCCTGACTGAAGGCCATTCACTGCGGACACAAGAGAGCGCCTGTGGTGCCTTCAGACCTTTTGTCTGCTTTTGTGTTATTGTACCCAGAACTGAAATAAATCTGTCTGGGACCCTCGACCGTCACACTGTATCATCACCGGAGCAATAAACCAGGATGGGGCTTCTTCTGGTCGAATTCTGTGATGGAAAGATGTGCATTCATCTACGTGTTTGCATATATATATATTTAATCATAATTCATCTCAGTGCTGTAGTTTTGCAGATGACCCGCGTGGCTCTTCCGCGAATGACGTTGCAACCTTTTTTCCCCATGCGGTGCGTTCAGGTGCAACGGCTCCCTGCCCAACGGCGACAAGGGGAGGAGGAAAAGCCGCTTCGCTCTGTGTCGCAGGAACAAGGCCAACGGCGTGAAACCGAGCACCGTCCACCCGTCCTGCACGCCGCAGGCCGCCAAGGTGACCTTTTTAAAATGTCCCATCAGAATGTGAACTTCACTCTCATTACATGTTTGTTTGAAGCAACTGCAATGCAACTAATGAGGCCTACAAAAAGTTTAGTTTGCATAGCACCAGGACTCTGGAATTCTGGAATTTGCCACATTTTTAATAAACATTATTGTATGGAGCTAAATCCAGTTCAAATGTCTTGTTCATTTGAAAATAAGATTTGAACCTGAACAATCAAGTTTTGATATTGAACTTTGAAAAAAACAGCTTGCTAAATAACTGTGTCAGTCTGAAAGTCTGAACCTGAAAAAAAGTTTTGAACTTGAAAAAAAAAGAGATTTGAAACTGTAAAATTAAAGAGTGAAAGTTGAAAATATAAAATCTGTTACTGAAAACTGAAAAAGTTCAAAGTTTAATATCAAAACTTGATTTTTCAGGTTCAAATCTTATTTTCAAATGAACAATACATATGAACTGGATTTAGCTCCTATTATTGTACAAAAGGAACACTAACGGTTGTGTGTGTGTGTTTGACAATACACACATTGTGACAGTGTGTCTCTTGTGTGTTTCTCTAAAGGCCGTCAGCAACAAGGAGCAGCACAGTATTTCATACACTCTGTCGCGGGCGCAGACGGTGGTGGTGGAGTACACACACGACAGCAACACGGACATGTTCCAGGTGTGTGGCGTCCACTCCCTCCAAGAACATGCAACCCTTACATACAAGGGTTAGACGACTACCTGGCCGTTTAAAGGGACAGCAGTAGGGACTGCGTATCGCTGTTGAGATTTTTTAATGTAGTATTTTGGCGCTTTGAGCATCACAAGGCGAGTAAAACTCTCAGAGTCTCGCACCAAAACAATCTAGATTGATAAAAAGCACGACAGGTAAGAGAGGAAAAATATGTATTTGTGATTTTTGGGGTGAACTGGCCCTTTAAACTGACCCAGTTTGTGTTCTTTTCAATCAGCAGCAGAGTTTTAGGTTTCATTTTAAAGGTTTTATTCTCTTAAACTTGCCGTTTCTACCTTTTTTAGTCAATTTAAACAATTATTTTATTGTATTTTAGTCATTCTTCAGTGAAATCTTTTAACTCCAACAAGTAAACATTTTTATAGTGATGAAAAATAGCTTTCATGTTGCCCTTCAGACATTTTGCATGTTGCACTATGTTGGTTTTGGTAGAATTCCCTGTGACTTTGGTCCAGTAAGTCCGTTTCGAGCAATAAGAGCGCCACAATTGGGGAATTAGAAACAGAAGAAGAATCGACAAAGCTATTAAGAAATTGCTGTGACAAAAATTCCAGAAACTCGCCAACTTTTTATCAAAGTTATGCAATCCTAGTTCTGCTCTCAAAGCACTCAGCGTGACCGCTGCTGCACGTTTCTTGTTCCAGTTGAGTCATCATTTCCCTTCAAGTCATCATTTCCCTTCAAGTCATCATTTCCCTTCCGCTCACTCCCCTGCACGCCTCATATTTAAATACACTTGCCACTTTACTTTATGCTTATCACTTTCACACAATCAATCACTTCATTCCGTGCACTTTACTTATTCTTGTTTTTAGACAGATGCCTTGTTTGCGTGAGCTTACTTGTCAATAAATGGTTCTGATTCTGATCAATCACACGGCCGTCACAGATCGGTCGCTCCACGGAGACGCCCATTGACTTCGTGGTGACGGACACGCTGCCCGGCGGCCACGGCCTCTCCGACGGCGGCCAAGCGGTCCAGAGCACCATCTCCCGCTTCGCCTGCCGCATCATCTGCCAAAGGAACCCTCCGTACGCCGCGCGGATCTACGCCGCGGGCTTCGACTCCTCCAAGAACATCTTCCTCGGGGTAGGCCTGCGGGGGGGAACCGGTGCGCTCGGCCGACGGACGGATGATATTTACCAGTTCTTGACGTCTTTCGCAGGAGAAAGCGGCCAAGTGGCGGATGCAGGACGGTCAGATGGACGGACTGACCACCAACGGCGTGCTGGTGATGCACCCGCGCCACGGCTTCAGCCAGGGCTCCAAACCCGGCCTGTGGAGGGAGATGTCCGTCTGCGGCAACGTCTTCACGCTGCGGGAAACCAGATCGTCTCAGCAGAGGGGCAAGATGGTGGGGGACGCCACCTGCTGTAGTTTGTCTTTAACGTCAACGTGGTTTAAAGGCGCCCTGTGTGTACTTGACACTGACTTGGCTTTATTTATTTATTTGATGTGGACATCACAGTGGCATTAGGATTTATAGCATACATCTATGCACACAAAAACAAGTGTATATAGCAAAATGCTAATTTGCAACACCTGTCCACAGGAGGCTTTTTTTTTCAAATATAATAAAATGTGATAAAATAGAATTTTAAAAAAGAGAATGCATCCACAGATAGATACATACACAAAGTAAAAGTATGTGTGTTAAATGTGTGAACAATGTTGTTTTTCTCTTAACCATAATTTAAGACCTTTTATTAAAAACCTTAAAATTGTGTGCAGGTTTCTATGCAACTCACCAAGAAGCAACCAAACTATACACCTTGTGTCTTTTTCTGGCATCGTGTGTTTGCACTAATATTTGCTCAGGATGAATTCAGTTCTATCATCTCATGTGCATGATGCTAGAGGTTTAAAAACAGGGTATCTTTTTAACTTTGTGAAACCTATGAATGCTTCATAATGATATCAAAGCATTTCTCTTTGTTAATTGGCCTTCTTTTTTGTGTGGAATATTTAATTTTTCCAGAGCACACTACATTAAATATTCCAGAAAATTACATAAAAAGTTAGGGAAAAAGAAGAAGAAAAAATACGTTAATTGACCTTTTTAAAATATGGATAGTAAACCCCTTACAGGGTCTCCTTGAACTTGGCTCTCCCATAATGATGTATTGACTCCCCCCTCCAGGTGGACCCTGAGTCTAACGAGCTGGTGGACGGGTCCCTCGTCGACCTCTGCGGCGCCACCCTGCTGTGGCGGACGGCCGAGGGCCTGGCGCACACGCCCACCGTCAAGCACCTGGAGGCGCTGCGGCAGGAGCTGAACGCCGGGCGGCCGCAGTGCCCCGTGGGCCTCAACACGCTGGCCTTCCCCAGCCTGCGCCGCAAAGACGTCGTGGACGAGAAGCAGCCCTGGGCCTACCTGCGCTGCGGCCACGTGCACGGCTACCACGGCTGGGGCGGCCGCCGGCACCCCGAGGTGGAGGCGGAGTGTCCGGAGAGGGAGTGCCCCATGTGCCGGACGCGGGGCCCTTACAAGCCGCTGTGGCTGGGCTGCGAGGCCGGCGTGTACGTGGACGCCGAGCCGCCCACCCACGCCTTCGTCCCCTGCGGCCACGTGGGCTCGGAGAAGACGACGGCCTTCTGGAGTCAGATCCCGCTGCCGCACGGCACGCACGCCTTCCACGCCGCCTGCCCGTTCTGCATCGAGCCGCTGGGCGGAGAGTCCGGCCGCGTCAGACTCCTCTTCCAGAGCCCGCTGGACTAGAAGCCACTCGGACTTTATCGAGCCTGAAAACAACATCAGGGTGGACAGAACGATGCGCTTTGAATTGTTTTCCATAACTTAATTTTGTATAACTTAATTTAACTTAATCTTGACCTATATACCGTAAAAGGTTGGGTTACAAGCCGCTACTACCTTCGGTGGGTGTCCCCGCTGTAGCAAGCTAGCGCTGCTGCTAGCTCCCCGCTGCTGCTGCTACTGCCCGCGTCCCCTCTGCCCGAGTCGGGCGTCGAACCCGCTGGTCCCGCTACCTTCGGTGGTTGTCGGGGAACTAGCGGAGTGCTAGCGGAGTGCTCGCGGAGAACTAGCAGAGAACTAGCGCAGAACTAGCAGGACCTAGCGGAGAACTAGCGCAGAACTAGTGGGAGCTAGCGGAGAACTAGCTCAGAGCTAGCGGAGAACTAGCTCAGAGCTAGCAGAGAACTAGCGCAGAACTAGCGGGACCTAGCAGAGAACTAGCTCAGAGCTAGCAGAGAACTAGCTCAGAGCTAGCGGAGAACTAGCGCAGAACTAGCTCAGAGCTAGCGGAGAACTAGCTCAGAGCTAGCAGAGAACGAGTGGGAGCTAGCGGAGAACTAGCAGCAGCGCTTAGCTCGCTACAGCAGGGAGCTAGCGGGGACACCCACCGAAGGTAGTTGTGGCTTATAACCGACTTTTACGGTAAATGTATTGTGTTGCTCTTTTTTTAAAACATCATAAATTATTCAGGCGGTGTCCTCCTCCTCTAAAGTGGGGAAAGTTTGTCGCTGTCGGATGTTTGAGTTGCCTTACACCTTTTTTAATTTATTCCTTTACCTCTCTTTTGTAAATCAATGCAATATTCAACAGCTGATTACTGTCTCACTCTGCCTTACACTGGATTTCACTGTGATCCACTTCCTGTTTTTTAAAGGCAGAATATTTATGCAGAAAACTGTAAAAGCAAAAAAAATGTATATACTTGAACTTTTCGTGATCCATAACGTATTTCTGTATTTGATTCTTTTCTCTGAAATCAAGTGACCTTCCTCTGTAACGCTGTTGCCTCTTTGAATGCACAATAACTGTATTTTATTACCTTGATACAAGCTTTTATCATGACAAAATATAGTCTTTGGGAAACATTTGACGGGGCTGTCTTGTGACTTGAAACGCACACATGCAACATGAATGTCTCTCCCGAAACAAAATGCTGATGTACTTCAGCCATGCATGACAATAAACCAGCATTACTCAGTTGTCACATGAGGAAGAAACACTAAATAAACACTTCCTGTTAGTATGTTGCAGCTTCTGGCAAAGCGCTCTTAAAGGTATACTTTACACATTTACATATACACCTGAAAATAGCTTTACATGTGTAATACAAAATTTCACAGCACATGTTCCTGATCCCAAGAAATGAAACTTTTCCATTCATTTTGATAAAATACCATCATTCAAACTTTAATTGTTTAGCTCTTACCATCAGTAAGTTGACTTTCACTCTTTTTTTTGGGGTGACACTGACTCGTTTCAGGTGTTATTCTCATCTACTGGATGAATATATATATATATATATATATATATATATATATATATACACAACTAGAATATATATACAACTGAGTTTCTTAAATGATAAAAAATAAATCCTCCAACAGTGTCAGAAAATGTTGAAAAAGACTACACACAACCGTCAGATTTTCAGACCTTCATATACAACAAAGGTCACAAACGACTGGGAGAGCATGTATAGTTTTAGCCAACAACATAAATCAAACAAAGACTAAATAAATCGTTCATTTTGGTGGCTTTTACAATCTCCTTAGACATAGTAAGCTCACAAAAGTTGTAATCATCAGTTTCAAGATCTCATGTAAAAAAAAGGTTAAGCTTTTGCTGATTCAACACAAGATATTTGGCTTCTCAGTAAAGGAGATGTCAAATTAATTCAGTTACTGTATATGTATGTATAAATACATATGACCTGTCAATATATACATATTATATATATAAATTAGTATATGTATAAAAATACATATATTATATATATATTTATAGCAGACATGTGTTTCTGAAAATCTTGAATATATATATATATATATATATATATATATATATATATATATATATATATATATATATATATTTATATATATCATTATATATAATACATAAATATAAATAAATATATATTTTTTTTTCTCTCCAGAAATACATGTCTGTTATGTCCCTATCTATTGTCATGTGAGGTCACACAAAGCCCAATGTCCCACCGTATTGCAATATTTATATATATTTGCAGCATTATGAAATGGGTGTCCGTGTGGACATTCCCGGCAAAAAAATGCTGTAATACATTTTTGGGGATTTACGTTTCACTTGTAAGGAAGTGTTTTTTTACACTGTGGTATATTTCTTCCACCACAGTTACTACGGTCATTATTTTGTTTTGAGTTTGACCTACTCATTATAAATATGCAATATGAACTACGGCCTATAGTGGGTAGGATGACTACTTTAAACGTGTGTGATTATACAGACGGCAGCCGGCCAGCAGGTGGCAGCAGCGAACTTTAAGCGAAGAGAAGAAGAAGACAACACACATGGCCCCGCCCCCCCTCCGCCTCCCGCAGTGCATGATGGTCGGTGTACTCTCGCTATCTGCTGTGTGTCCTGCTGTTTTCCTCCCGGTTCCTCCGGTGTTCCTGCCATGGTGAAGAAGAGAAGCACCGGCTGCTGTGCCTCACACGACAGGTAACGGAAGCGGCCGCAGCTCCCGCGAGTCACGGAACTATTCCCCGGTTCGTCTCTCGGCTCCATTCCGCCTGTCAAGAGAGAGACAGCCGTTAGCTTGTCCGGCTAACCCGCTAGCTCGTCTACGTGTAACCCCCGCTTGTATCACGAGCCGCGGGCTCTGGCAGCCTCGTCGGCCCTTCCTGCTGGAAGTGACAGAGTATATAATTAGTCAAGTACCTGGCACGTTTGAGGTACTTGTACTACACTAGCCAACAGGATATAAAGGTGTTGTAAACGTCTGCAGCTGTGAAATGCAACATGCACGTGAATGCAGCTGTGCTGTGAAACACAATGTATGATGTAAATACACACTGACAGGCAACATTTTAATGCACAGTTTGTACTTTAACTTGGAAGTACGTTTTTGTGATCACATTGATTTTCTATTTAAAAATCAACAAGTGACAGCGAAGAACAGGACAACAATTGATCTGTAGTATGCATGTGTACTCGCATATCTACATATGAAGATACACATACACATATACATGCATATATATATATATATATATATATATATATATATATATATGTATATGTACACACGTATACATACATATACACATGTTTAAAGATACACATATACATGCATACATATACACACGTATACATACATAAAGATACATACATTTATACTGTACATGCATAAAGATACACACACGTATGTATACATACATCAAGATAAACACACATATATACTGTACATACATAAAGACACATATATATATATATATATATATATATATATATATATACACATACATACATAAAAATACACATAACCATTGACAGTGTTTTTTTTACAGTGTGGTATTAGTACTTTTATTTAAATAAAGGATCTGAATACTTCCACGTCTGGAAGGCAGTACAATAATTTGACATTTCAAGTAAACTTTACTAAATTTGAAGTGTAATATTTAACTCCTAGTAGTAGCATTAACATTTATCAGGTAAAACCACTGAACTCAATGTTAGATCGTTACTGTTATTCGACCCTAAACTTTGCTTATCTTGGTTTACCTTTACAATATGATTAATGGATACATTCAGGGTTTATTCAATGTATTTTGGGTTTGTAATCAAGGAATACATTCAGAAATTTAACGAACTATTATGTATCTTTATAATAAGAAGAGAGAAACTAAATTGTACAGATTAAAGAGCTGTTATCAAGTCTGAGAAATGACCCTGGGTACAGTATGTCAGAGTGATGTCATCAGGGTTTCAAAAACAAAAACATTTTCCACATTCCTGCTTCCATTCTGACCGTTCTGTTTTTAATCCGTCTTTTCAGAGTCCCTTAAACTTTTTGGATGTTCAACACTAAATTGCTTGAGCACCGCTTTGAGCCCCGAGTGTTCATATTATGAAGTGATTTAGGCTTTTCCGTAGTTCTGATGAGCTGTGTTATGAAGCGTAAATAACAATACTGGAAGACTTTACTCTTAATTGGTGTTTGTGACCAGCTACATTGTAAACTGACTAATACAGCTCTACTTTAGTATCATGACTAACACTTTACATAGTACATTTATATAGTACAACATGTTAATCATTAGTGAGAAAACACAAAAAAGTCCATTTAGGATGTGAAGAATAGAAAAATCTTACATTTGAACTAGTGGAGCTTTTGCTGAACTCGGGTTTTACTGATCGCAGCAGGATTATCTCTGCTGTGTTTTCTGTACTCTGGCCGTCATTTGCTGATTTATTGTGTTTCCGTTTTGTTAAAATCCTTCTCTTCTGGTCAGACAAATGACCCAGAGGAGGAAGTGTTGGTGTGAAAGGCTGCTTCTTCATTCTGGAGATTATCTGATCAGCATTCATCTTTTTCTAATTAAGTTTATAGGGAAATGTTTGATGAACAAATGGTGATGGAAACACAGCAAACGCCAACCAAATACTGTTCTTTCTGTCTTTCCATCAGACAGAATACATACAATAATGACTCCCTTTGACCTGTGAGGGTCCTACTCTTATTTAAATGTGCAACACCTAACCCTCTAAAGCAGCATGACTCTCCCAAAAAAAAATAATTGGCCAATTATTTCTATTTTTACCTCCAAAGACGTCTCAGTAGGGGTGGAAACCGGCTGCGAGAGTCTGACGTTTTACACTTTGAAATGTTTTATTCTGTCGTTGGCGATGAGGCGGTTTTTGATGCGTCGACAGAACGACCTGAAAACATTTGTTTTTTCCTCTAATCCTCTCGTCGGTGTGGTGAGATTACCAGCAGAGGGTTTTACACCTGCACGGTGTGAGCAGTCCGAATAGAGCTGGAACAACACTTCTCTGCTTCACAGCCTGTGCCGCGCAGTCAGGAGCGACCGCAGACATTAAGTCTTTCTCTGTGTCATCATTTCTTGAAGGACATGAGCGGTCAATCGAGGTCGGTCACAAATAGTGCCGGGTGTTTTAGGGCTAAAATCATTTCATCTGACTATTGTTTATCAATGAATCGGCCCCTGGAAGGTCTATAAAAAAATCTAAATTGATTCCGTCTGTACGTATAATATGTGTAGTTATATTTTAACTTATTTATAATACTTGTTTTGATTTATTTTACTATGTCTCTTGTGTAATCCTGTAAATTTCCCCGCTGCGGGACTAATAAAGGATAATGTTATTTAATTTATACAAAAAAAGCCTACATTACTGAAAGGGACATCTTTATATGTCTGTATCAATAGTATAAAATTCAACAAAAAAATTCTTAAACCCAGCATTGTTTAAAGCAGAACTCATCATTTATGTTAAAAACGGCTCGTATGACTTTGTGTGATTTGAAAGCTCGTGATGACAAACCCTCAGAGCTATGACCTTCCTCTGGATTTCCCCTCATGGTTTTGTTTTTCACTGCATATTTATCGTTTGGTTTCCAGCTGCTGTTTTCTGATAAAACCCTCCTGTGCAGACACAGAGTTAGAGACTAGCTGGTGAAAGAAGTGAAGCATTTAGAAGCTAAAGAGACGGATGTTTCTCTTGGGAGTCGGTGGAGACTAAAAACGGAGCTAAGAGAGAGGATATTGGACTCGGTGCACACAAACGTGACCTTTCTGTGTCTCAGGTTCGATTTCCGCTTATTTTATTGGAAAGTGCACATTCTAATTCTGTCTGACTATCTAACGCCAGCTCTGTGTCCGTCTGTCTCCAGCTAGCCTCTGGGAGGCGAGTCCCAATGCCATGGCGTCCAGCCACGGCTCCTCCCCAGTGCCTCGCGGAGGCCGAGACGGGATCTACCGCAAGGAGCGGGACGCCCCGCCGGCTCGATGCCGGTCCGTCTGCTCCCTGCCCGACGTCTGCCCGAAGGAGCCCACCGGTAGGAAGCAGCTGCAGTCTCTTAATGTTTTAGCTGTTGTGGACGCCATTTAATTCAGTGTTTTTCAACCGCGGCACATTTTCTACAATTAAAAAAAGTTGCAAAATGTCACATTGTAGCATAACACAGCAGATACGGAAGGTCATTATTGAGCTACCTACTGGTATGGAAGATTATTTTATTACTAGGCCAGACACTATGTTGCAGGCTCAGACGCTCAACAATGGAAAATGATTTGCAGCAACTAAATAATACGGCACACTGGTAGAAAATCACTGATTTTAAGGCTTTAACGAACAGATTCGTTTACAATCAATTAGCTAATAGAATGAAATTAGGGGAGAATGTTATGTTTTATCCTACAAACATTCTAAAACCCAAACATATTTAGTTTAAAATTAAATAAAACAAGCACATGTTTAAATTTGAGAAGAAAGAACCAAGATATGTTTAGATTTTTTTCATTTCTTTTTAAATTAAATGGACTGAAGTGATAATCATGGAAAACCTGGAAAAGTCATGTAATTTTAAAATGGTTATTTCCAGGCCTGGAAAAGTCCTTGAAAAAAATAAAATCCCAAAAGTTTAGTAAAAGCCATGTAATTGTGTTATATTCATGTGTTCATTTACGCTGAGTTTGAAATAATTAATATGCTTTTACAAGAAAGACGCTCAAAATATAAGCAGGCATCTATATAAATGTTTATTCTTTTAATCAAACTATTGTCTCATTCATTTGGGTCATTTAAGGTTTACTGTATGCTTTGTATTCTCATTGTTAGTTTAAATACTACATTTACTCACTTTTCACTGTTTACACCCAGATTTCACTCAATGTTTGTCATGGACATTTGGTTTAAAGTCATGAAACCCACTGGTCAGAATGTGTCTGAACCCTGGATAATAATGGTTGCAGATTCATAGTTTTCAGTCGACTGCTGGTACAAACACGACTATGTTGTTACATCATAATCTCCGCTCTGCAGGCGATGGGCGGGGCCTGTGCGACGGCCCGTCCGTGGTGGCGGAGCACGACCGGTGGACGGTCTACAGCTCGAAGGTCAACCTCCCGGCCGCGCTGAACGACCCGCGCCTCGCCAAGCGGGAGTCCGACTTCTTCACCAAAACGTGGGGGCTGGACTTCGCGGAGACGGAGGTGATGCCTTCCTTCTACCTGCCCAACATCACCCGGGAGCACTTCGGCCCGTACCTGCAGGAGATGGCTCAGGTAACGCAACCCACCATGAATTATTCAGATTCACTCAGACGCCCTGATTTCTGCTGGTGAAGGACGGCGGTTGAAGCTGATCACGTGTCAGGAATGTCGTTGAAGCAGTTTTTGCTCCTACTGTTTTTTTGTTTTTTTTGGGCTCAATACAGCGACCTTTTGAGATGAATGAGATTCCTCAAATACCAGTTTCATTGTTTCCTTTTTCCCCATTCTGCGCTGTGTAATATCAGACTTTTTAATTTATTTACGGGTCCTGGAGGTTGAGCGGTTTAAAACCAGATGAAAACCATGTAACTGGTTTTACTAGTTTCTGGGTGGGAATCTTTTTATAGCGTGTCCCTCTCTTCTATAAGGAATTCATTTATTTTCATATGCACAATAAATACAGAGAAGCAGTCGTTGGCAATGAAAATCTTGCCCTCCAAGCTCTATCAATGGACATAACATGTGTATAAAAGATACATTTTATAAAGTAAAAGTCTACAAAATAACATGTACAATTATACTCTAAATGAAATACAAACTGTGATGTAATGTGAGCTACAGGTGTGATTTGGACTTTGACATTTTGACTCTTTTTGTGAGCCGTTAGCATTTTACAATTTGGCAAATTGGCATTAAAAGTCAGCCGAATGAGCGATTTTCGGTTCCTGTTTGATAGTGTGAACGTACAGACAAGTTTTATTGGATTATTTAAAGTAAACCAATAAAAGAAAATGTAAAAACAGGATGTTTTTTTTTTTTTTAAAGCAAGTTCTGGTCTTTTTTTTTCCTGATTTCTAAGGAGATTTATAGACATTTGCTGACACATTTGATATCCTCAAAAGGTTAACCCACTGAATTTAAATGTGTGTAGTTGTATACACAGTGTATATCATGTTTATGTGTTAAAGTTCGACTGAGAAGACGTTTAACACAAAAAGTGACTAAAAGCATTTTAACTTTAGAAGATTCTCACTTGCTTTGTCTACTGAAGTCTCATATTTCACTTCTAATTGTGAGCATTTCATAGTTTTAGAAACATTTAACGGTATTCTTAAACTCCAATTGGCTGGGAAACTGCGGTAAAGCTTCATCTTTCTTCCTGACGCAGCGTTGTTGTTGTTTCCACTCGTGCACTTGATGATTAATGGTTCTGCTGTGGTTGTGGCACCGCAGATGGAGGGAATCATGGGAAAACACTCGCAAGCACACAGAGAAACATGAAGGAGGAGCTGCACACCTCTGTGTTTCCTTCTGCTGAAGGTGTTCACTGCTTCTGGGTTATGACTGGATGAAACCATTAAATATCAAACTCTGGAGGATCAGGATTGTAATCGTGAATCCCACTTTTAGTTGTTGTTGTTGTTGTTGTTGGTTTGTATTCAGCAACAAGAGGAGGAGGATGGAGATGAAAACACACTGATTTCCTTTCTGCTGCCACATTCAGACCATACAACGTACTCAAATATCTTCATGAGGTTCATTATTTTGTGTCCTCATTTAAAACAAAAGTGTCCAGATAAGGATCTGGTTTGCCTTTTCTTATTCTCCCCATTTATGGTGTACACAGTTGTGTAGATTATAGATAGATTGCTGGAGTTTTTTTGATGTTACTTGTCTTCATATTCATTTCCTTGTTGCTGTAGAAGGAAATGGAAGTTATAAAACTCCTCAGATAAGCAGCTTGTGGTTTCACTTTGAGGCTTTTAGACTTTGTTATTTGAACCGAGTCTTTTCGATTCCTGTCAGGGTTTCTAGTTTAAAATAAAAAGTCGCTTAGTCATCGTTTCCTCCTCCAGGGTTTCAGAATGACGTCTCTCAATGCATGAGACGAGAACAGCGGTCAAATATTCCTTCTGACGCTTCCTCATTCCTGTCCAGTGCCGTTTATATTGTTCTCGTCTGACAGCAGCAGCTGTGGCCTTTTTGGAAGCGTTGGTGTCATTTGCCGCCTCCCCCGGGTCGACGTGGACATTTCACACGAGGCGTTATTGTGTCTGCAGGTTCTGAGCTGTAATCAAAAACGGTCTTTCTGTGTGTTTTTTTTTTTATTCATAGAGGGAAAGAATCCACGAACACTGCAAGTCGATCTGTCCCGACAAAGACGACGTGGACGCCGCCTCCAGCATCGCCTCCGACCACGGTATGAATTATTAACCAGCTGCTGCAGGGAAAGTGAAGCCGACAGGAAGTGGAGACGATTAAGAACAGCAGGAACGCTTTCTAGGTTTTGAAACGAGCAATGTGGCACTTTTCACAAAGAAAAAACAGCTTCTCTCTTCTTTTAGATCACTTCTAAGAACTCATTTTCATTACTTTTAAAATGTTCCTCCGATATTCGTTTTACTGTAAATACTGTTGTGTTTCTTGTTCATTCTTTTTATGTACTTTTGTACATTTGTTTCTATGCTAATAATAACAAACGCATACTTGATAATAGCTGAGCAATAAGCTTAAAAAACATGTGTCCTCTTCATGTTTTCGGTGCTTTTCATCCACAATCAAAATGTTGTGTTCCTCAGTTTTTACTAGTGCATCAAACAGAATGTAAAACACAACTGACTAATGAATCTCAAATGAACGTTTCTTGTTTCTAGACAAATCCAGAGCTGAACTGGAACAAGTCCCGAAGGTAACGCCTTAAATCTCCTGAAGCTTTTACTCAGAAACTTTCTTCTTATTAACTTTAAAAGAGGTTTTGGCACTTTTTATATTTGCATCTGCTAGATTCAACTCAGACAGACAGCGTATTCCTCTGGGTGTTTAATTTGAAGCCTCAGTAACAAATACACGGATATAAATAGACTGTATTCTTATTTATTAAAATAGTGTTAATCTGATGACGTGATCCAGATATCTGAGTCCGTATTGGACCGATATCGGTGGCGGTTCAAGCCCTCGTCTCACGGTGTTTGTCTGTGCTTTTGAATCGTTGCAGATCTTCATGAAGCCCGAGTTTGCTCTGGAGGACCCGGGCACCTTCAACAGCGTGCTGCCCTGGTCGCACTTCAACAGCGCCGGAGGGAAGAGCAGCCGAGACGTGGCCTCCTCCAAACTGCTGCAGGAGAAGGTGAAGCCACTCGAAAGATCCCGCGGGTCTCACAACTCTTTTTTTCCTTTCGCGAGCGTAGCTTGAACTCGATCCCCGTGTCTCCCCCCCCCTGCAGCTGAGTCACTACCTGGACGTGGTGGAGGTGAGCATCGCCCGGCAGATCTCGCTGCGCTCCGACGCGTTCTTCCACGCCATGTCCTCGCAGCACGAGCTGCAGGACCGGCTGCAGGAGACGCAGCGGGCCGTGGCCGTCCTGCGGGGCCGGACCGCCGCCATCGACCGCATCATGTGCCAGGGGCCCCTGCAGGCCCTGCGCACCGCCCTGACCCGCAACAACTGCGTGAAGCTGCACAACAAGCTGAAGCTGATGGCGGCGGTGCATCAGACGCAGCCCACCGTGCAGCTGCTGCTCTCCACCGCCGAGTTCGTCGGAGCGCTGGAGCTCATCTCCACCACCAAGGAGGTGCTGCAGCAGGAGCTGCAGGGGATCCACAGCTTCAGGTGAGGAGGGTGGGGGATCACACCATGAAATGCAAAAGGAATACAAAGAGGGAGACTCTGTGTGCCGTTCCTGCTCATTCATATCAGATCATATCAGACTGAATGTGAGCTCTATTCTCTCAAAGGGCAACGCTGACTGTTAGTAATTCTTAAAAGCCAACCGATGCAGGCAACCTGAGGGGGAAAATGGTTTTTAAACATTTCTTGTTTCTTATCAGCTGATATAGATAAAGGAATACGTGCATAAAGCTGTTATACCTGAGAATCACCAATTCTCTTGACCTTTAGCTGGTTTCTGATTGAAGTGTTGCTGTTTCTGACCCCGAGACCGGTGAGTTTTTTTTTGTCTGAAGGTGCGTTCTTCAGACAAAACGATGAGTGCATCCCTCAAAGAGGCTTCCGCTCAAGATGAAACACGTTTTCCCTTGTGTGGAGAAGTTAAGGAAATAGTTTGACCCGTTAATGAGCAGAAGCTGATCTGAGCTACTTTGCAAAATTATTATTTTTAATGAGTTTTTAGGGGACACGCGTTCCGGTTATTAGTTTAATTGTTGCATTTTTGTAGTGACAGAAAGATGCAATGCCACTGACTGTCTGTCTGTCTACCTGTCTCTCTCTCTGTCTCTCTGCCCCTCAGACATCTGGGCTCCCAGCTGTGCGAGCTGGAGAAGCTGATCGATAAGATGATGGTGGAGGACTTCAGCATGTACGCGCGCAGCGACCTGAACCGCAGCCTGAGGGACGAGCCGCTGGTCCTCGAGAAGGTCTGAACAAACTCCTCCATCGCCTCTAATTCATGCCCGCGTTTAAGTAGAAACCTCTTCATGCCGCGTTCCGCCCAATTACCGATGTGAATAATGCATTGAAAGATAAAAACGGGTGAAATATATCAAGCGAGGAGAGGCATTTGTGAACATCCGATAATATCCAGAGGGATTTGTTGATGGACGGTCGAATCAAATTATACTTCATGCACGGCCCGATGACGTGGACCGTTACGTATTTAACAGATGATGTGCTCAACACAGGGGCACCAACCAAACGCTGCCTCGCAGAAGGTGACACACACACACACACACACACACACACACACACACACACACACACACACGCACATTAAAATCTTGGGAATCCCGCCTGCTGCTGAAGTCCGGCTCAGTCGTCACGATGTGGATCGGTGATCGATCAAATGGTGTCTGGAAATAATCACTTGAGTGTTTGTTTTGATGTGCTTGGCGTGCCAGACGGGTGGAGTTAAACGGCTTTAGATGATTCAGATGTTAAGCTCCAGAAGGCTTATTGAAACCTCTTGTACAAATGTTTTACTCGCGTTTAAAACACCAACAGAAACCTTTAAAGCCCTCTGGTCTCCAGGCAGGTTGAAGAAACACGGAGTACTTTTTTAATTTATTGTGGTTTGATTTAATACTGAATAACTTTTGGGCTTGTTTGTGCTTGGCGGTTTATTTATTTTTGCAATTTACCATATATTTATTCACATTTATTCTCAGTCAAATGAAGTAGATTTTGATATTGTGCTACAAAAGGAATGATTACTGCAAATACTGTTTAATATAATCTTCTCTAAACTATGAAGTTAAACAAATTAATTGAATAATAATCACTATTAAAACTGGGACGGCAGTAATAAATCACACCTTATTGGGTTTTTGTCTCTTTTACTATTTAAATGATATTTTTATTAAGTTTAGTCGGTGTGAACTTAAATTTAACTGTAAAAACAATAAAAGGTCTTTTTTGTTTTGTGTCAAATGAATAAAAACTTATTTTAAATAATCATGGCATCAATTAACTTTAGCCACACCTTTTTAAATTTGACTGTCTTCATGTGACTTTTTTTAATATATGTATTTTTTTAAATTATAATAACCTTGCATTGGCTTTTTGTATTTGTTTGATCTGTCGAAGAAATTCAAATTTATATCAAAGTGAATCACATTTCTTGCCGAATGAAACGCCGCCTGTCTGCTTGACCTGCACACATTTAGACATCTGCTCTTTTAATTGTCGAGGACTCTGTTTGTATTTGATTATTTATTGTGTGTGTGTGTGTGTGTGTGTGTGTGTGTGTGTTAGGAGCGGCTGGAGTCTCTGGTGTTCGGGCTGCTGCGGCAGAGGAAGCTGGACTTTCTGGATATTTACAGCGATGAGATGATCATGACTAATAAAGCCATCGTCTCTCAGGTGAAACCTCCCGACTGTGCAGCACATTACAAACTAATTAGTTATTATGGGATGGAAGAAATAAACCTCACTTCATCTGACATGTTTGTGTCTTTCAGTGCGTGGCAGAGAATGTTTTGCACATAGAAGATATCGACACTGAAGTCGTCACTAAGTAAGTCGAGACCATAAATCTGATGTTTATAATAGTTGCATTACATCATCGGTGGGAAATAACTCAGCACTTAAGTATAATTTTGAGGCACTTTTTTTCCATTTCATGCTACTTTCTACTTTCTACTCAAATGCAAATATTGCACTTTTCTTTGCTGCAGCACATTTATCTGACCGCTTTAATTACTTTACCGATTCAGATTAATAATACAAAATATAAATAACTCTTAAATTATGAGGTATTCTTTTGGATTAAGCCTCCCAGCCGTATATAATACATAATATAAAGTATAAACTCAACTTTTACCAGCTGCAATGCATCAGTCGTCATACGATTATAAATATATTATTCTGACATGGGCCGTTCTGCTCTATGACTTTTACTTTTAGATTTTGATGCTAATACTTTTGGATTTTCTTTTTGTTTCGGAAGTAAAATTTTAAATGCAGGACATGTACTTGTTGCAGATACTTTCTACAGTGTGGTTTTACTACTTTTACTTAAGTAGTACTTACTTAAGAGTACTTTGTCTTCCACTGCTATGAACTTCCTTTTAAATATATTTCCAGAATATGTACTACATCACCGTATATCTCTCTCTGAGTGAGTTATTCTGAGAACAGGAAGTGTATCTTCTTTTTTTAATAGTGTGTGTGTGTGTGTGTGTGTGTGTGTGTGTGTGTGTGTGTGTGTGTGTGTGTGTGTGTGTGTGTGTGTGAAGGCTAGCTGACCAGATGCGTCTGATGACGTTCCCTCAGTGGTTTGAGCTGCTGGAAAACATCTTTGAGAGTTTCCTTCTCTTCCTGCAGAAGATCAAAGTGGGTCAAAACTCTAATTTCTGTCCTTTTGAATGCATTTCATGTCACAAAATAATCTCTCTTTCACCCGCCTTGACACCGGTGATGCTCCAGACGATAAAGCGCGACTCTAATGCATCTTTCGGTTCCCCCGCCGTGCGTCAGGCCACTCTGAGCGTGATCAAGAACGTGGTTCTGGAGGTTCTGGCCTCGAACCAGAGGATCCGGCTCCTGGAGGAGGCGGCCGGGTCGGGGGCGTCGGTTCAGGAGGCGCCCCGCGGCCCGGCGCTGCTGCAGGGGGAAGCCGAGCTGGCCTACCTCACCCACGAGGGTCTGTTCATCAGCGACGCTCTGAACGAGGCCCAGCAGCAGCAGCAGCAGCAGCAGCAGCAGGTTCTGGATCACAGCTCCAGGATCCAGCAGAGTCGGGCCGAGGCAGCCGGCAGCGACTCGGCAGAGACTTCCATCAGCAGCTTCATGTAGGTCACCGGAGAGTTCTCTCTCTTTGATCAATAATGAGTTAATAACAGAGGATATGCACTGATTGCTCCGCTAGTGAAGCTTTAAACAGCAACTTTTACATTTTGACCAGTAACTCATTTGAGATTTAAACATTATTTTATGAGGATGCATTTAATCATTTTTCACAGGTTACTTTGGGCATGTCCGATCTTCTCATGATACATTTAGGGTTATTTTTGCTGCAGCACAGCATTTTTTTGGCACATTTGTTGGAAGGAAAACAAATAATTTGATGGTAAAGTTGCACAAACTTCTACAACATTGGATAAAACAGAAGCCAAACTTTGAATAGGACTGAATTGTTTTGTTTTTAATGAAGTTATGAAGACATGACCAAAACGGAAAATACTGCAAATCCTAAAAAAAAACACTATCAGATTGTGTCTTTAGTCCATGTGTAGGAAAATATAAAGACACGGTTACAGCGTACAGTCAGAGGATATTAGTGAAGGTTAAAACAGATGTAATACATAATTTTTGCGTAATTAAATCCACTGTTTAATGCAAGGCAGCTTTCTTTATATTCAAAGAGCTCAACATAGGCAATAAAAAGCATTAGAAGGACATTTAAAAACAATAAGCAATACAAAACTAGAATAAAATCAGACGGAAGACAAATGCCATGGACCTGAAATACAGTTTAAATGCAGGAATATGTTGTAAGTCTGTGATTCTTTACATAAAACCAAGGTGCTGTGAAGCAGCGGAAGCTTGCAGGTGTCCGTGAATGTGTTCAGTCAGCTGTTTGTGTGTGTGTGTTGGTCTGCAGGTCCGGTGAACACATGATGCCCACGGATCTGGAGCTGAACCGCGTGATCGACAACCTGCAGGAGCTGCTGCACACCGCCTCCGACGTCAGCCACGACCGCTGCGTCAAAGTCCTCACGGCCAGAGCCAAGGTACGGAACGAATAACAATAATACGCTGTGGGACTTATCACTTCTTTAACGCTCGTCTTTCAATTAAAAGCAACGTTTTGTATGTTTTATTTGAGGGCTAACAAGTTTACAGGGTTCTTACGGTCATGGAAAACCTGGAAAAGTCATGCAATTTTAAAATGGTTGTTTCCAGGCCTGGAAAAGTCCTTTTTTTTTTTTTTTTTTTTATCCCCAAAGTTTAGTAAAAGTCATGTCAGTTACGCTGAGTTTTAAATAATTAATATGCTTTTAAAAGAAAGACGCTCAAAATATAAGCAGGCATACATACAGGCATCTATATAAATGTTCATTCTTTTAATCAAACTAGTGTCTCATTCATTTGTGTCATTTAAGGTTTACTGTATGCTTTGTATTCTCATTGTTAGTTTAAATACTACATTTACTCACTTTTTACTGTTTAAAACCAAAATTTCACTAAATGTTTGCTCATGGAAATTTGGTTAAAAGTCATGAAAAAGTCATGTAATTCAGTTTAAAGTCATGGAAATCTACTAGGTAAAATGTGTCTGAACCCTGTGGGAAATCTTTGCAAAAGCAGAAATGAAAATATTAATGAATCCTGTTTCATTAATTATAGCATATAGGGAATGTTTTTAATAAAAACTGCGTCTTATAGTCACTTTTGAAACACCTTTTTAGCACAATTTATTTTTTATAAAGGTTACATTTGTTCTCAAACGTGTGCAAACGTCCTGAAATGAATGTAAGACATTGATGATGCATATTTTGATTAATTTCCTTAGATTATTGAGGTTTAGCCCTCCGTCTCCCTGAAGCCTCATTATGTCACATGCCAGAAAAATAAACAAAAAATAAGCAGTTAAACACAGCCGCCTTAGCGGAGTGTGTTCATTGTCGTCTCAAAGGTTTGACGCTCACTGAAACCTGAATGTGTTAAAAAGATTTGAGGAAACATCTGATCGTCTCCGACAGGACGGCTCTCTGGAGCGCCTCGGCTCGGCGGAGTTCGTGTGCCTCTCTCAGGCCGTGGAGGGCTTCGTCCGGGACACGGAGGAGCTGTGCAGCAGGCGCAGCGCCTCCCTGAAGGGGGCGCTGCAGAGCCAGGCCAACCGCTTCGTCCACCGCTTCCACGACGAGCGCAAGACCAAACTCAGGTGATGCGGCGATGATGTCACAGAGGAAAGAAGGAAGAGGATCTGCTTACCTCAGTGTTGTCAAACTTTTTCTGTCACGCCCCACTTTGGAGGAAGAAAAATGTTCATGCCCGGTGGGGCATGAACATTTTTCTTCCTCCAAAGTGGGGCGTGACAGAAAAAGTTTGAGAACTGGTGGTTTAGTTCAAAATTCATTGATTTTAAACATTTTGTTAGAACTTCTCCATTTGTGCTTTAAAGAAAATTTAAATCACTTTCAAGTAAACCAGATCGCCCCATCAGACAAAAACTAATAACATGTGCAATCACTTTGTTAGAACAATGCAAATAAAGTTCTATCTGTGAAAAAAATGACTAATATTTGGTATTGTGGCTGCAAATAACCTGTTTTGCACTGAATATAAGATCAAAACAATAACGTTCAACCCATAAAGGATTGTAAAAAAAAATCTTTCAAATATAAAAAAGAAGAAAATAAATCTCCGCCCCACCTGTAATACCTCCGCGGCCCACTAGAGGGGCGCGCCCCACAGTTTGAGAACCACTGACTTTCCTGGTGATTCTGATTTACTCTGACATTAATAACCGTCCGTCACACGATGGAAATGAGACATTTATGTGAGAATCAACAGTTTTTTAACGAGCTCACAGATTGCGGGACGCGTCTCTTTCCGGTCTAGACTTTTGTTGAGGTGTTTGAGGGTTCGGTGTATTCAGGAAGTATTCAGATCCTTCAGTACAAGTACTAATACCGCACTGAAAGTATTATCAGGAAATACTTTAAAGTATTTAACGTCGAAAAATGTCTCCTGTGACTGGTTTCCTGATGCATAAATCATCAAAATAATATTTCCGTCTGCTTTTGATATTTTGTAAACTTCATATGTTTTGTCTTGACTTGTAAAGTAACTGAAGCTGTTAATAAATGTCATTTATTCGTCCCGTTCTTTACGTTGTTGTTGTTGTTGTTGTTTCCAGCCTCCTCCTGGATAACGAGCGCTGGAAGCAGGCCGAGGTTCCCGCTGAGTTCCAGGATCTGGTGAACTCCATCGCGGACGGAAGAATAACACTACCGGAGCGCAAGATCCCAGGTACCCTGAACCTGCATGTCATACATGTACAGGAAAGAGCTGCATTACATTGCGGCGTAGAATGAGTGCATTCACACCACGTGGGAGTGCATCTTTTTTTTAAATGAATAACTAAACGGCATGTTCAGTCAATCAGGGTTCTTTCAGTCATGGAAAACATGGAAGAGTCATGGAATTTTAAAATGGTTATTTTCAGGTCTGGAAAAGTCCTTGAAAAAAATGAAATGTGTTCATGAGGTTCAGTTACGCTGAGTTTGAAATAATGAATATGCTTTTAAAAGAAAGACTCAAAATATAAGCAGGCATACATACAGGCATCTATATAAATGTTTATTCTTTTAATCAAACTATTGTCTCATTCATTTGTGGCATTTAAGGTTTACTGTATGCTTTGTATTCTCATTGTTAGTTTAAATACTACATTTACTCACTTTTTACTGTTTACACCCAGATTTCACAAAATCACAAAAGTTTGGTCATGGAAATTTGGTTTAAAGTCATGGAACAGTCATGTAATTTGGTTTAAAGTCATAAAATTTGGTTTAACGTCATGGAAATTTGGTTAAAAGTCATGTAATTTGGTTTATAGTCATGGAAAAGTCATACAATTTGGTTTAAAGTAATGGAAATTTGGTTTAAAGTAATGGAAATTTGGTTTAAAGTAATGGAAATTTGGTTTAAAGTAATGGAAATTTGGTTTAAAGTAATGGAAATTTGGTTTAAAGTCATGGAAATTTGGTTAAAAGTCATGGAAAAGTCATAAAATTTGGTTTAACGTCATGAAAATTTGGTTAAGTCATGTAATTTGGTTTATAGTCATGGAAAAGTCATACAATTTGGTTTAACGTAATGGAAATTTGGTTTAACGTAATGGAAATTTGGTTTAAAGTAATGGAAATTTGGTTAAAAGTCATGGAAATTTGGTTAAAAGTCATGGAAATTTGGTTAAAAGTCATGGAAAAGTCATACAATTTGGTTAAAAGTCATGGAAATTTGGTTAAAAGTCATATAATTTGGTTAAAAGACATGGAAATTTGGTTAAAAGACATGGAAAAGTCATGTAATTTGGTTTATAGTCATGGAAAAGTCATACAATTTGGTTTAAAGTAATGGAAATTTAGTTTAAAGTAATGGAAATTTGGTTTAAAGTAATGGAAATTTGGTTAAAAGTCATGGAAATTTGGTTAAAAGTCATGTAATTTGGTTAAAAGTCATGGAAATTTGGTTAAAAGTCATGGAAAAGTCATGTAATTTGGTTTATAGTCATGGAAAAGTCATGAAATCCATTGGTCAGAATGTGTCTGAACCCTAAGCAAAAAGCAAACTGGTGTTCAACAAACCATCTGTTCAAAGACTGAATGTTTGGACTGACACATGAACGCGAGTCAGATCGAAGACGCAAAGTGCTCCATAAATACTTTATGCGGTGACGTCCGTGTCGATCCATTAACCTTTGACCCTCACGGGGATTCGACAGGAAACCTGAGCTGCTCAGGAATCATTGATAATGAACGCATGTGAAGTCTTCCGCCGTGACGTTGAGCTTGTGTGTTCAGGGCCGGAGGACCGGAAGCCCGCCGAGTTTCTGCTGGTCAACGGGCAGAAATACGCCGTCGTCGGGTACGTGACCTTTATATACACAACGTATAAATATATACACAACGTATAAATATATACACAACGTATGAATATATACAGGAGAGATACATGTTGTGACGGTCGTCTGTGTCTCCTCAGGACGGTTCTGCTGCTGATCCGGATCTTTCTGGAATACTGTCAGTGTGTCAACGACATCCCATCCATCGCCACCGACATGCTGACGCGTCTGTCGGACCTCCTCAAGGTCAGAACCGCCTCCTGTTTAAAAACCGATTGGACCGTCCGGCTGTCAATCAACGCATCGCCGCGGTTTCTCATAAGCAGAATGAGCCGGCGTGCTTTTAATTCCTCATTTAGTGTTTGTTTTTATGGCTTAATCAGAACTGAATATGACATTTTATTTATTAGATGTGACGCTTTTATTCATAATTCAGATTCTAGTAGTTTGAACTTTGACCCCTGTGAAGTCCGTGTCCTGACATTGTGTGATTTGAGTTACTTTCTGTTTTAAGACACTTTTTATATTTTACTTCTTAGTTATGAGTATGTTGTGAATGTGTAGTTTCTTAATTAATGATGTATTATTATGGACATAACTTCCCAGCCGTTTATAAAGTAATTAAAATGAGCTCCACCTTTTTTACCAGGTGCAACATTAAATAAATATAATCCAGTAATATAACGTACATTCTTCCTTAACGGGCCATTCTTTTACTTTTGGTACTTTACGTTTATATTGGTTCTTATGCTCTTGCTACTTTTTATTTTTGAATGCAGGACTTTTATTTCTATACTGTAATATTACTACTTTTACTGCAGTACAAGTCATGCTGCAGCATCGGGGCTCACAGCGCCCCCATCAGGCCATTCAGGTGTCACTTTGTAAAGTGTTTTAACAGCTGTTCTTCTTCGTGTGTTTCCTGCAGCACTTCAACTCTCGCAGTTGCCAGCTGGTTCTGGGAGCCGGAGCTCTGCAGGTGGTCGGCCTGAAGACCATCACCACCAAAAACCTCGGTAGGCCCGGCGGCACCAACCGGCCCGAGCTTCTGTGTACCTGAGAGGGAAGATGCTAAAATGTGTGTGTGTGTGTGTGTGTTTGCAGCGTTGGCGTCCCGCTGCCTGCAGCTGGTGGTTCACTACATTCCCATCATCAGAGCTCATTTCGAGACCAAACTGCAGCCCAAACAGTTCAGCGTCCTCCGACACTTTGACCACATCACCAAGGTAACGCACCCGGAGGTGTAACGTTGCATTGAATGAGAATATTCAAGTAACTTAAGCACAGCACTTGATTGACGTTCCACCTCCGAGCTTCATCATATAAACATTTCTGACCCCAACAATGAAAATGTAGAACTCCCAGAGATTTCCCTTTTCCTACTTTGAAGTGTTTTTGAGGCCGTTTGCTGCGTTGCAGGACTACAACGACCACGTAGCAGAGATCTCCGCTAAGCTGGTGGCCATCATGGACAGTCTGTTTGAGAAGGTGTTATCAAAGGTGAGAGGAGGGGGAGGGGGAGGAGAGGGGAGGAGCTTAAATCGTGAAAAAACACAAAGTACTATAAAAGTCAAGAATCATACATAAATAATTATTGTGTGTGTGTGTGTATATCACAGCTATTGTATTATTGAATATCGGGTTTAACCTTCAGCCGCCTGTGGAAGTAAAGCTTGTGACAATAAGTAAAACACTTACAGTCCCTCTGTGTCGTCCTCAGTATGAAGTGAAGGCTCCGATGCCCTCGGTCTGCTTCAGAAACGTCTGTAAGCAGACGGCCAAGATGCACGAAGCCATTTCAGAACTTCTACCTGAAGAACAGACGCAGGTGAGACTCGCTCTTCTGTTTCAAGAACGCATACGCAGCAGGTGTGTGTGTG
>NC_136594.1:4208261-4258261 GCF_910589615.1 Taurulus bubalis | reverse complement strand
CAACTCTCAGCTGCAGCCCGTCGTTACCAAAGCAAAACACTTTCTAATTTTGGGAAATAAACTCTTCAAATCACGCTTTGTTTCCTTCAAACCTGTCCAATTATGCATTAAGTTTTCTTCTGAGTGATGATCCAGAGACGCATTTTTATACGTGTTGAGTTGATTGATGAGTTTGACTGCAGAACATGAAGCATGAAAGTCAGCTGCTGTAGTTTTATTTAATCTGCATGAAGAACGAGAGCTTTTTGTTTCCTCTGAAGCTGAAACGACTAAAAGAGGAACAGAAAATCTTTGTTTGTTTATGAAGAAAACACAAAAAAACGCCCAGAATTTAAACCTGCACAAAACCGTTTTTTTTTTTCTTCTCCAAATTAAATTCACATCTCGGTGAACTCGAGCAGGAAAACGCCGCCAAACATGAGCGCTTTTTTTAATTTAGTTGAGCTAACGGAACATAAACGGACGATATAATGCAAAAGTAAAAAAGATGTCCCCGTTCAATTACAGGACCGTACCCGGTCCGGCCACACGGGGGCGCCAACATTCAGCCTTCTGCAAACTCTAGATTTTCTGTTCCTGAGTGAAGTTGAGTCAAACGAACGCACCTGTGCAGCTGCGGTCGCCTCACCTCACCACTACAGGCTCAGCGCATCAATCAGCTTCAGTACTTTATTACAGAAGGTTTATTACGGAGAAACGCTCAGTTTATCGTGAGAAATCTACGTCGTTATCCTGGAAATAATGTGATGCAACAACCGCAGCTGTTTAGGAACAAATCGCCCTAAATCATATATAATTTAGAATGATGTATTTATATATATATATATATATATATATATATATATATATATATATATATATATATATATATATATATATATATATATATATATGAGGGCAGACGAGAGTTCAAGGAGAATCCGAGTGTGATGCGACGGCAGCTGTCAGTTTCTCGAGAACGGAAAGCATCGACTCGTCGCCGTCTGCTTCAGAAGTGCCTCCTTTTGATCGACTGTCAGAGACGACACATCTGAGCTCTCCACTACAGTGTGCCTACCATACCACTGTGTGTGTGTGTGTGTGTGTGTGTGAGTGTGTGTGTGAATGAGTCGGGCTGCATGTGTGAATCCAAAATGTATTGATTCCTTCAAACCTGGTGTGAATAAAACAGGATGATGGAGCGACTTGTTTTCCTTCAGTCTGTTTTTGTTAGTTTTAAGACTCGTGCGACATCCACTGATGCAGACTTAAAAAAAGGGTTGTTTCGTATATTATTGGCCATTTAACGACCTTCTCAAATACGTTTTTAAATTGTCCGTCAGATCGACCCACAAAGGCACAGAGAGGACCATCAACTGTTATGTGGGTTTTCTTCAATTTATACTTGTATTGTTTACATTTTAAATAGTTTTGGCCCCAATAGAAGAGCTAAATAATTAAAACTTCCATTTCGTTGATGTCCTCGGTGTTGCATGACGAGGAGAATCCTGTTGAACTTGAATTTGTTTCAGTCCAGAAAAACGTGTTCAGCCGCTGTGCAGCTTACTGTTCTCCATGTACACTCACCTAAAGGATTATTAGGAACACCTGTTCAATTCCTCATTAATGCAATCATCTAATCAGCCAATCACATGGCAGTTGCTTCAATGCATGTAGGGGTGTGGTCCTGGTCAAGACAATCTCCTGAACTCCAAACTGAATGTCAGAATGGGAAAGAAAGGTGATTTAAGCAATTTTGAGCGTGGCATGGTTGTTGGTGCCAGACGGGCCGGTCTGAGTATTTCACAATCTGCTCAGTTACTGGGATTTTCACGCACAACCATTTCTAGGGTTTACAAAGAATGGTGTGAAAAGGGAAAAACATCCAGTATGCGGCAGTCCTGTGGGCGAAAATGCCTTGTTGATGCTTGAGGTCAGAGGAGAATGGGCCGACTGATTCAAGCTGATAGAAGAGCAACTTTGACTGAAATAACCACTCGTTACAAGCGAGGTATGCAGCAAAGCATTTGTGAAGCCACAACACGCACAACCTTGAGGCGGATGGGCTACAACAGCAGAAGACCCACCGGGTACCACTCATCTCCACTACAAATAGGAACAAGAGGCTACAATTTGCAAGAGCTCACCAAAATTGGACAGTTGAAGACTGGAAAAATGTTGCCTGGTCTGATGAGTCTCGATTTCTGTTGAGACGTTCAGATGGTAGTCAGAATTTGGAGTAAACAGAATGAGAACATGGACCCATCATGCCTTGTTACCACATCCCCCCCCATCATTACACCACCACCAGTGGTGGTGTAATGATGTTTTCTTGGCACACTTTAGGCCCCTTAGTGCCAATTGGGCATGGTTTAAATGCCGCGGCCTACCTGAGCATTGTTTCTGACCATGTCCATCCCTTTATGGCCACCATGTACCCATCCTCTGATGGCTACTTCCAGCAGGATAATGCACCATGTCACAAAGCTTGAATCATTTCTATTTGGTTTCTTGAACATGAATGAGTTCACTGTACTAAAATGGCCCCCACAGTCACCAGATCTCAACCCAATAGAGCATCTTTGGGATGTGGTGGAACAGGAGCTTTGTGCCCTGGATGTGCATCCCACAAATCTCCATCAACTGCAAGATGCTATCCTATCAATATGGGCCAACATTTCTAAAGAACGCTTTCAGCACCTTGTTGAATCAATGCCACGTAGAATTAAAGCAGTTCTGAAGGCGAAAGGGGGTCAAACACAGTATTAGTATGGTGTTCCTAATAATCCTTTAGGTGAGTGTATGTATATATATATATACATAAAAATGTACATTTATATATATATATTTATTTTATATATATATATATATAAAAATGTATATATATATTTATATATATATATTTATTTTATATATATATATATATATAAAAATGTATATATATATTTATTTTATATATATATTTATGTGTATATATATATATATATATTTATTTTATATATACATATATACATGGAGAACAGTAAGCTGAAAACAAACAAATTACACATAATATATATATATAATATATATTTATTTGTGTACATATTTTTTATTTATATAAATAAAATGTGTATGCATGTCTATTAAATATATATATATATAAAAAAAAAATGTGTATGCATGTAGTCAATCAACATGAAAAAGTATCATATCTTCATGTCTTTCTGGAGACTTTTATTTTGAAAACCAAACATTTTCAACCATCTAGAAGGAGAAATCCAACTGAGCTCCATTTAAAAACTAATTAAAAGTCTTCACTTCTAATTTTAAATAATTTAAAAAGTCGGGCATCAGACAGGAAGTCTCCTCGTGTCCGAGAGCGTCGGGAAGCCCGAGGAGGAGGTCGACCTTTGACCCTTTACGGGTTAGCGACACATTGAAAACAGGCAAAAAGAAACTGATAGTTCATCAGAAAATAATCTCTTAAGTGTCTTCAACGTGCAAATGGCTCGTTTTTCTTTGGGGCTGCTGTTTGTTTTCCCAGAATGCCTCAGTGGTCGAGGATCCGCAGGTTTCCGGAGACGATCTTGTTCTCCAGCATCGCTCCGGCGGGAATATCGATCCGGTCTCCGTGATTGGCGATGATGATGACGGTTCCCTGAAGAAGGTAAAACATAAATAAAAATATTTGGTAAAAGGTCAGCAGTGAGATATTAAAATCCTTTATTTTAGTACTAATACCACAGAGTTAAAGTGGGTAAAACGTACATTCATGAGACAACTTCTGTTACTTTGAAGGTTCAGATTATTAACACGCAGTGTTGGGGTAACGAGTTACAAAGTAACGGATTACAGTAACGTAATTACTTTCATAGGTAACATAAATACAACACTCCAATACCATCAAGTGCACCTGTCTGTAATGACGTGGAGCTTCTAATGAGGACAAGACACGTCTGTATGAACGGAATCCCTCTACTGGTGAACTGCAGTATTACAGCTGTTAAAGCATTGAGAACGCGCTCTTGCACCAGACATGTTTATATTTTCCACACGTAACATCAACATTAGTTAGCGTCAACAAGCACGTATCACTGTACTTTCTGCCTTCAAAGTAAAAGCACTTCCTGTTTACATGCTCTTCACAATAAGAGTAAATCATGTAATAAAACAAGTTACAACACTGTGGAAAGGCTTTCAGCCTGGGCAGTATTGTTCTGACCCCAAGGAGGAACAGGCTGTCGGGTAAAAGATTCAAGAGACTTTTACTCATGCGATACAATCGCTATTTTGAAGAATAGAGAAAAATGATAAACTTCATAGGATATAGTGCACTTTCTGTTTATTTAATTGTATTTTCAGTTTCTATTTTTTGGGTTAAGTGCATTTCTGTTTCTATTTTATGGGAAAAAGTGCCATTAATTTTTCTATTTTTCTTAAACCACTACAATGATTCCTACAACAAGCTGGTTTTGTTCTTAGGAGTCGGCCCCCATTTGGTTTAGTGGGGTCTCATGTTTCCAAAAGCCTGTTTTCAATGTGTTATGCTGTTTGACCTGAATGTCCCCACCATGCACAGCCTCTTGTATCCTGTTGGTTGTGGATTTTAAAGTGAGGCATATTTCTTTGGTCAGACAGTGTGAACAGGGTTAATGTTTGTTCAAGTTAATGGCTGAGTTTTATGTGCCATTTTGTTTTACATGTTTACAATACACTATGTGGAAAGGCTAAGAGATGCCCTTTATTGAAAATAAAGTGATAAAGTGATGATGTTTGTCCATCTATCTTTGCGGTTAATTTGAACATTTGCTTAAAAAAATGGAAAGTAAAGTAACTAGTAGTGAAGTTACTTTTCAAATGCAGTAACTAGTAAAGTAATCTAGTTACAATTTTCAGAAGTAACTAGTAACTTGTAACTAGTTACTTTTTCTGAGTAACTACCCCAACACTGTTAACACGATACATAATCTATTAAATTCTGATGTATTATTATATATTAAGCTAGTCAGCAGTATATAAAGTATTTAATTTTTTCAACATGCTAATCTGACTTTAAATTCATTTGACATACAATATTAAAGACTTTATATCACTTTTTTTCCCACATAATGACATTTAAATGATTTTGACATACAATATTAGACTTATATTAGACTATATAAGACTTTTATATAACTTTGTTTCTACGTAATATGACATTTAAATGATTTTTCGATATGCAATACTGTGTCTTATTTTACTTGCCATACTATAACTTTTTTAATCTATATCTAAAATGTAGAATTGCTATATTTTTCATACCAACTATTAGGTGTTTACCTTTGCAGAGACGTTTTTCCCGAAGGTGACGTCTCCCGACACGGTGAGGTGGTCGAGCTCCAACATGTCCGGGATGCTCTCGAACCGGGACAGAAACTCCTGAACCTGCACAACAAATAGTTCCTCTTATTTATTTATTTATGATCGGCGACAAAAAAATAGAACATATTCATAAACGTTACATTGCGAATATTCAAAAGAGATTTAATTATAAACTGTTCAGGCAATTCATCAAAAAAAAAAAGGTTGAAGGGAAACTGAGCGTCCTTCACTGCAATATTTAAGCCCTATTATTATTATTATTATTATTATTATTATCATCATCATCAGATAGAGGTAACAGTGGAACTATTTAGTCGTTCTCATAAGAATAAAAACAAATATTCTGTTATCTGACATATCATTATCTTGTTATCTCTTTGCTTACATTAGTTTTCACTTAATAACTAAAATAAACAATTATTCCAATATCATGAGAAAATTAAATAAAGATAACAAGGTTATTATCTGGTAAGAGAACAGCATGTTTGTGTCGGGAAACTTTTTTCCCAGATAATGAGATTTCTTGTGGAAAGAAACCCCTAAGATATTTTATTTTTTTGATAGATATTCTGTTCTCTTCCCTGATAGCTGCACACGTTTAACTTTCCGTTAAAGAAAGAAAAACCCACAACGGTGACGGAAATAACTTGAAACTGACAAAAGTAATAATGAATAAAAATCAAATAATGAAGATCGGACATTGCTTTTGAGTTGTGGTTCAACAGAATCATAAATAATAAATGGCCAATGCACAATGTTTTCCATGCATCTTGTCATCTCAAAGATTTTTGTTTTCTCGTGATGAAAAAACCTTTTTGTTTTCTAGAAGAAATTGAAGGAAAAAAAAAACTAAAATAATTAAATCCTTATCACAAGTAAACAAAGATCGATACATCGAGATAATAATTGGGGTTAGAGAAGAGGATATTTATTCCAAGAAATAAAATATGAAATATCTAATGTCTAATAATATAATATAACTCATTTTGTGACCTCAAGATGACCAGAAAATGAGTCCATTATCATGAAAAAAATACGTTTCTCTCCTGAAATAACTATTAAATGACGCCTTTGTCGCGAGAAAACAAAAACCGCGGCCGTAAGATAACAAGATATTCACCTCAAGGAACTTAACCCGTTAATATGAAGTTGTATTGAATGACCTTGGTGAAGGAGCTGCCCAGCTTGACGTGCGGCGTGCTGGGGAACTCCCGCCTCTTGCTCATGGTGAGCGAGCCGGCGTCCATGCTGTACAGGTTGGACATCACCAACAGAAGGTCGGACGACGTCTTCACCGGCAGGAAGCGGCTGCGCGGGACGTTCACGCCCATGGCGTTGTTGAAGCTCTTGATGGCGGCGCCCACCGCCGTCTCCAGCTGGATGACGTTCAGTCCGCCGTCCAGCGTCTGGAGGGGAGGAAGGAAGGGGCGTTCAGGGGGTTTGGGTTAGAGTCGGAAACGACGGCGTCGACCCCGGTCGCTTGTGACACAGGAAGCGACTGAACCGGAACAGCAACTGTTGGTTCAACCCGTCACGTTAAACCAGCGGTTCTCAAACTTTTCTGTCACGCCCCAACAATAACGTTCTACTTGTGTCAAACTAAACAAAAGTGAGTGCAGATCTCTGAGGATGGGTCAAATGCAGAGAATAATTGCATATAAATAAAGGATTATAAAACAAAATAAAAAAAGAAACCTGCATTACCTCCGCGCCCCACTAGAGGGTCACGCCCCACAGTTTGAGAACCGCTGCGTTAAACACAACCTCAATTTGAGGAACTTTTTTTAGGACAACTTTGAGCAACAAAGACCCTGTAAATGAGAAATGTATGGAAGCTCGGTATGGAAGCTCGTTGCGCCACAAAAAAAAAAATCATGAAATAAAAAGTCATAATTATGACTATTTTTTTGTGACGGAAACAGGCTTCCATTAAATTTTCACAGGATAAAATATATATTTTTCAGAGATAGGATGATGGTAATTTGATGTATGAATACGTCCCACATTAAAGGGACAGTTTAGACTTGTTTAAATGTGGTTGTATGAGGTGCTTATCAATATTCAGCATCAGCAAAGAAAGGCGTTATATAGTGTGCGCTATATTTAGAATACTTTACACCACTTTACCGGAACTGAAGTCTGTTATCTTTGCTCTCTTCAAACGGTAGCTAGTTTGTGTTATTGACAGAATTTTGTGTTTTAAAGAGTTTTTCTTCTGTTTATTACTTTGACCCGGTCGTCATCTCCTGTAGTTTAACACACTGGATTATTCTGAAGAGGGATTGCATGAGTCAAACTATCTCTGTAAATGGAAAAGCAGCAACTCCCTAAATCAACTCTTGATTGTCAGAAGATGGATTGAGAAAACCTGTAAAAAAATTAAATATTGAAAAACCTCCCTCACCCTCGTGCATTAAAAGTAGCAGAGCTTTCCCAAATCAGATGTCTTTCAACAATCCACTTCATGCCTTTTATCTGCAGACTTTCTATAAAATCCTTTGTCTTCGAGTATTGAACACATTGACGTGACGGATTTAATAATAATGTCAAAGCATCTCAGTTGAATTCTTCGGCAAATGCTGTATATAAAGCAAAAGTTTTTTGATTTACTATAAAAATAACATTTGAAAAGCCAGAACTGTTCTTAGTTTTTCATGTTCATTATGTCAGAGCTATGAAATATTAAATCCATGTTGTGCATCCCTGAAATGTATTATTAACATAAAAAAAAGGTACATTTCTAGTAATTTTTTTATGATTTCCTCAGACGTTTCTTGGGACAAACTAAATCAACAGCTACAGAGAACATTGCTGTTTTTTTTTCTCTTGACTGTTTGACAAATTCAACATTTTTAAATGTCCAGCTGAGCTGCTGCTGACCATGAATTGGATTTGTATTAATACAACTATATTTGACACGTCATTAGCCCAGGAAAGGTGCTGATGGAGTTAAATAAATGTCTCCCACGGCTGTGAATGAATGAATTATTTGCGTGTGCGTCACCTTGGGGTTGACGATGATCTCCAGGTCCATGGCGTTCTCCTCCTGCAGCCGCTTGATGGCGGGCAGAGAGATCCACAGGTTGTTGGTGTTGAAGATCTTGAACTTGGTGACGGACTTGAACTCGTCCACGTGCGCCTTCGGCACCTGCGCGATCTCCAGCAGCCGCAGGTGATCCTCGTACTGGATCAGCGTGCCGCCCTGCAGAGAGGAGGAGGAGGAGGAGGAAGAGGGACGCGCTGAGAGGCGGAGCCTCGCCGAGATCACCGCGAAACGAGTGCAAACAAAAAGCCTGCGCTGACCTTGACGTCGGCTCTGGTCTTGTCCGTGACCTCCATGATGAACTCGCAGCGCCGGGCGGCCGGCTGGCTCATCAGGTGGTGCAGGATGAAGAGGTCCACGGTGGCGCCCAGGTTGTCGATGTTGGACACGAAGATGTACTCCTTCCCCTCGGCCAGCAGCTTGTCCAGCAGCCCGCAGTTGGAGAAGCTGGCGTAGACGTCGCCGTGGCCCGGCGGGTACCAGGCCTCGCCGTTCTCGCCGCTCATCCCCATGTTCTTGGCGATCGGCAGCAGCGACTCCTTGTTGATCCTCGGATACCTGAGAGGAGAACGCTTGTTGTTACGTGGAAACTAAGGGAACTTTTAAAAGATCATTTTAGGACTAAAACGTGACTGAATGAATATATACTTTATTAATCCCAGAGGGGAAATTTGGTTGTCGACGTAGCAGCAATTTACAGACAAAAATAAGATCTAAAAACAACAGGGATGAAAGAAAGAAAGAGATATATATATATATATATATATATATATATATATATATATATATATATATATATATATATATATATATATATATATATATATATATATAGAGATAAAGATAAGATAGTCCTTTTTTAGTCCCTGAGTGGGGAAATGACAGGATCACAGCAGCATTGCTCACAAGTGAATAAAAGAATAATAAAATAGAAACAAGTAATATAAATAAGCAGTAAAACAGTAGAATATTACTGCTTAGAAAAGTATATATAAAAAAGTACTTAAACGTATTGCACGTAATATTGCACCAGGTGAATGCTAAAGTGACCAAGTTATTATTTATATATATATATATATATATATATATATATATATATATATATATATATATATATATATATATATATATATATATATATATATATATATATATATATTTATTTATTTATTTATATATATATATATATATTTATATATATATATATTTATATATATTTATATTTATATATATTTATATTTATATATATTTATATTTATATATATATATATATATATATATATATATATATATATATATATATATATATAATATGATAATAATACAAAATAAAATAGCTTGGGTGAAAGAAAAAAAACTATTAATTTAGGAATTAAATTGAACGTAAACAGTAGAAGTGCAAAAATTCTAAGTATGTGTGTGTATATTAAGTGTGTGAGGTGTAAACAAAACAAACACAATAGGGGAGTGCAAAAATGCAAATTATGTATATGAAGTGTAGATAAACATGTTGTGGTCACGACCCGAGACGAGGATCAAACCTCAAAACCTCCCGCGTACCGACCAAAAATGTGATTGAAAACGTATCTTCATCATCATCATCATCTTCACTTTTTCTTTGAGCAGATAGGTACTTCTTTAATTACACAGTTTTATCTCGAGTTATAAAACAGCGGCTTCTGTTTGGACGTTTAACATTTGAAAAGTTGGGTTTCTTTTATTAAATTATTTATGCATTACGGTTTGGCAGAAAGAAAATTAGGATTTCTCAAAAATAACTAAATCTAAAAGAGTATCATTTTGGTTATCGAGCCCGAATCACGACTAAGTTTGTGCTGAATTTAAAAAAACTGAGAAGCGAAACTGAAAGACACCTATATATCAAACACAAATAAAGAAAACTTTATTTTGACCCAAAAAATGCAATTATTCCCACTGCTCCGTCACCAAATCACAGCTCCATCTTCCTTCATAATAAATGTGATTTTACCAGGACGTCCATGTGGCTGCTGACTTTGGTAAAACCACTAAACAACGTATTTTAATATATTTTGTGGATATAAAAATAAAAAAAATGGAATCAACAATAGCAAAGATTATTATATAAAAGGATTTTCTTTCCTTTGTTTTGGACCTTAATCCACGGTCCTAATAAAATACACCAGTCAAAAACATATTTGATCATCATGTTTGGCTTATTTTTTTGTGTTGAACATGAGTAAAGAGAGCCAACTAGTGTCGTAATATTAACATTAATGGTAATAATAAAGGTGTGTGTGTGTGTGTGTGTGTGTGTGACCTGCTCTGGTTGAAGGTGTGGATGTTGACCCGGTGGTGTTTGTACTTCTGCAGGATCTTCTTCGTGTCCTCGTCCGTGTTGAAGGAGTTCATGAGGACCAGCGGCACGTCGGCGTTGAAGGTTTTGTTCAGATGCTGAAAAAAAAACCGACAAAAAGAGAAAGTTCAGTTCAACGTCGGGAGTTTTATTTTGTGGAAGATGTCAAGATGTCGTCGTGCGACTGGACCTCGATCTGCTGCACCGTCAGGTCCAGGAAGGTGTTCTCGTTGCGGACGCTGATCAGACTCTTGGGGCCCTTGCAGCCCATACTGGTTCCCAGTCCGCCGTTCAGCTTGACCACAGCCAGCTTGTTGAGGCTGGCGCTGATGTTGTCGGGGAGACCCTCCGTCTTGATCTTCTCGTAGGCCAAAATCTGAGCAGACGCGGCAGAGACACATTTAAAGGGACAGTACCGTCTGTGTGGACAGGTGGGCAATACATCTTTATTATATACATCTTTACTTATGTAAATAAAGTAAAGTATGTGTTGTCTTTTTAAGTTTTAATTACAGTGATGTCATTTTCTGAACTTACCAGGTGTTCTTTTATTTTTATTTTTTTTAAATTACGCCTTATGTCCACAATACGGATGATTATTTATAAATAAATCTCTTTTTTTAAGTAACCAATAGTCTCCCCGAGGTATTTGGTAAAAAAGATATCGTGATGCAACAATTTCTCCACGTGGGCCGGCCCTGGATGCTCTGTAACGTTTCACGTAAATTTGCAGTAAATTCATTATATTTCTTCTCGGTTTTAACTTTCTGTTTGTGTTTTCGTCATATTTGAACCTAAATAAAATGTTTTTTTTGGCGAAACGGAGGAAAATAAAGAAGAAAGCCTCGGCTCAACGGGCCCTGGATCTCTTTACTGGATGCACACACTCCTTTAAATGTGCGACTGTTGCTTTAAATGATGCGCCACAGACTGAGCTCCATGCTTTCAGCACCAATCTCACAAAATCAGATCTGATGACGGAGGAGGAAATAAAACAAATAACATCCCGTCCAGAGCAGTAGCTCTGACCTTTAAAAGCTCAGCTGAGAGACGACGGACACACAGAAAGGACACGTACGTGTGTGTGTGTGTGTGTGTGTGTTGTAGCAGAGAGGGGAAATTAAGAGCACAGAATAGCCCTGTGATCAGCCTTCATAACGACGATGTCCTGTGGAATCTGGTCTTTACTATCAGCAGTCAGGACCACGTGGGTCCATGAGGGGGACATGAGTGGGATATTAGGGGAACATTAGGGGGTTCCATGAGGGAGGACATGAAGACAGGCGGTCTAGTCGAGTCTCACAGGAAGCAAATGTTGCCGTCTGTCTGACTTCGCCGCCCTAAAACTAGACTTTCGAATGCTGCGGCGGTCAAGACTATTCTTAGTGCTAACCTTCCCTGTGCTTTGGGTATTTTGGGAACACTGAGGGACCGACAGAGAGTGTGTGTGTGTGTGTGTGTGTGTGTGTGTGTGTGTGTGTGTGTGTGTTGTCACATGATGATAAATAGTTGTCTTCAGCCTGAATGCCCTCCGGCCTCAGCTCTGGTTTCTTTCTGCAGCGAACATTCAGACGGATCATTTTCATCTCGGAGCGTTACGTCCAGAACACGTTCAGACTATTTGATCCCCGCCGCCATCTCTTTGATGACATCACCACGACTCTCGATCAACTGCTTTGATTATATTTACCACAATGAACTGTGTTTCTTTCTTTCTCTCACAACGGTGGAACAAACTGCCCTTTGATGACAGCACCGCAGAAGCTCTGCTCGTCCTCCATCGCAGACTGAAGGCCGATAAAAACAAATGAAACTCGTTCTCCGCCTGTCATCGTTTCTAAATGTAGCACTTGGAAGTAGTTCAGCATATTTTATCAAGTTGATGTACCATAAATTGTGGGTCATAAGGCGCACCCTTTTATTAGCCGCATCTACTAAAAAACCCAAAGAAGTTGTTTTTAATCATAAACAAGCTGCGGAGGTTTATAAGCCACTGCTGCTACTGAGTCATTAGCTAGCATTTGCTAGTGCTAGCTAGCTAGTGACTCAGTACCTGCTGCTACCGCTGCTACTACTGAGTCACTAGCTAGTGCTAGCTAGTGACTCAGTAGCTGCTGCTGCTACCGCTGCCACTACTGAGTCATTTGCTAGTGCTAGCTAGCTAGCTCGCTTGTGCTAGCTAACGCTTGCTAGCTAACGCTTGCTAGCGAACGCTTGCTAGCGAACGCTTGCTAGCTAACATGTCTCTGCAACTGCTGCTAAATTTGGAATCGGAAAAATCCACAAATTAGCCGCACCAATATTTAAGGCGCACGGGTCAAAGTTGAGGAAGAAAGTAGCGGCTTATAACCCGAATTTTAACGGTACGTCTGCACCAACATAGTCAAATGCATTCAAAAATAAATCCAAGGATGAATCGATACCCATCCAGTCTTTAAACCCCTTAAAGCCCAGCAGCTAGGGAACAAACGCTCGTCTAGCTCCATCAAGAGAGGAAAGTGTGCTTTACGTGTTGCATGTTGTCAGGCAACACGCTAAGCACCGGCTCACTTTGTAGTCAGCAGGGTTAAGTTGAGAGTGAGGACGTTGCCACTGTGAACACAGGGCCTACAGGACTCTAGACGTGACGAGTCAGTTCTGATGTCCTGCACAGCCAGGGGACGTCTGGACCGATCCTCGCTGTGAACTCTGACCTCACATCACGGCTCAGAGGGTTGCAACACGAGACCCTGGCCTCTGGTAAACACAGCGACTTTGCTGGTATCTGGCGCTCACCGAGTCCTCCGGCGGCCGGTTGATCTTGGCCCAGTCCACCGCAGGACCTTTGACCTGCAGGAATCTGTGGAAGAGCTTCTTGAAGCCATCGAAGTCCTTCCTGGAGATCTGAAAGAGAGAAGCAAACAAAACCGTGTTGTTTAAAGCAGGTCAAACTGGGCGAAACGTCCAAAATCTTAAATCACAATATAGATATGTCTCATATCTCGATAATGATGTGTATCACAACTCTGGTAGTTAAATAAATAAATAGTCTACAATATGAAATAAACACGTGGTAAAGCCTATGTCTGTATACTCCTAAAGTACGGAGGTAGTTTCTCATTTTATCAAAAACTTAAATGAAATTGGTGAAATTATACAGTAAAAAATGAATTAATATTTCCAGCTTTGTACCGACGGTTTAATTGCGGTCTGCCAGGTGTTTATACGTCTATGGACAGGTATCGTGTGAGATGCATTGACATCTTTACAGGTGTGCAGTTGAGATCAAATTAAAGAAATCTGGAAGAGTCCATCGACACATTTGTCTTTTGGTTTTTCTCACGGTCAACAAATCCCACGAAAAGATCAAAACCAACAGTGTTTAATAAACCCGTTAATACATCTTTAAAAGCATAAATATATAGTGTATTTATCAAAAAGACAGTAATTTCCTAAAACATCTGGTCATTGTAGCTTCAAACAAACAGAAGGAAATATTTAACTTGTTGGGGACTATTTTCAGCGGCGAATGAATTCACATTCGGTGCTCGGTGTGTGTGTGTCTGTGTGTGATCTCAGGGTTGTTCACCTCAAGTTTTACCGGCAGGCCAAAGCTCTCCAGACAGAGTCTATGTTTAATCTGTGTGATAAGACGAGAGAATGGACTCTGTATGCAATACTTTACAAATATTTGTAAGAGATTCATTAGCCCAAAACACTTTGTGGTTTTTGAGGCACACAAGGTAACAAGTGTTATGGGCTAATGCATCTCTTACAAATATTTGTAAAGTATTGCATACAGAGTCCATTCGGTCATCTTATCACACAGATTAAACAAAGACTCTGAAGGGAGAGTTTTAGAACACGTGGTTCCCAAAATCAACATTTAAGATGTTTAGGGCTTTAAAACTGAATTAATTCCACTTTATCGTACAAGTAACCATATATGGTCATTTCCCTCACAAAGCATTTCAATGAGTGCCCTATAAAGGATTAACATGAATTAAAACAAGAAAGCAAAAGTAGTATAAGACAGCTTGTTTTAGACTGAGAAGGTATAGATGGAAATGTCCACTCTACTGACCACCAGGGGGTGACTCCTCTGGTTGTATAGAAGTATATGCCTCATGTGTTAAATCTGCATTCTCTCTCCTGATCACCAGGGGGTGACTCCTCTGGTTGTGTAGAAGTCTATGCTTAATGTGTTAAATCTGCATTCTCTCTCCTGACCACCAGGGGGCTACTCCTCTGGTTGTATAGAAGTCTATATAAATGACTCTACTTCTCTCTTGATGTATTCCCTCAGTAAACATTGTAAACATGAGTTTATGTCTCAATCTCTAGTTTCAAGTCTTCTTCAATACAGCATGATGTTCATTTAGTAAACTATGGTCATTTAGAGTCAAACAGACCATAATGCAGGGGATGCTTTAGGGCGGGTCTACAAGGTGATTGACAGGTCGCAAACAGAGCCGTAAACAGTCCAAATATGGTCACTACGTTACACTCTGTTGAAACGTGTAGAGTTGTTGGGAGCTCAAGACAAATACTTTTAAAACTTTGCAGCCGTGTGTCGTTTCAGATATAAACTTTTTGGGGATGGGGGTGGAGTTGGGGGCGTTTGTTTTCCTCACCTCCGCCTCAGCCTTATTGGCGGTAGCGAGCAGCGCCTCCAGCTCGCGGTGCATCGACTCCTCGTGCTGCTGACGAAGCTTCTCCTGGAACTCCGTCATCACTCCTCCGGTCAGGTCTGCAAAACACACAGATATTAAAGTTTAATTTCCCTTTTTCATTAGAGACCAAACACTCACAATTTGTTCATACATGTTTAAAAAAGAAGCTTTCAGGGCCATGTCGGCTTTGAATGAAGAATCAGTAAAGTGCAGTTTAACCTCCATCAATACACAATGTAAAACAGAATAAAGTGGGGCGTCAGGTTTCTGGGGTTTGAATGATATCGGACACACATTGCTTTTAATTTTCTCACATGAAAACGGTCTAATTGTTGGATTAGAACGTGCAGCTGCAGTCTAAATATATCTGAATGACCTTGAACAACCTACAATCAGCTGAACAAAAGGTCGAGTTCAGGTTTTGAAATTGTGCAACTTTAGTGCAAAATGTGTGACGCAAAATCTTTGTATCTTTAACGTCTTAATAAACTGTCCGCCATCATTATTTTCTTGATTACTGGCCACAGTTCCAAGTTTTTTTTTTTTTTTGAAACTAGAAATTTCTTTCTGTCTGAACGTAATCACATTGGCAAACATTACTCCTACAAAAAACTCTTTCTAGAATTGTACAATATACGACCTATTTGCAACAAAAACACTGGCCATACGTTGGTATATTTGTTCATTAAATTGTGGCCTTACACAGTTCCTCACTATAACTGTTCCAGAGATTCACCACTTTAATTTAAATACAATGATTTATCAATCAAATACATTTTTAAGGGTTTTCAAAGTTCAAGTGTTAAATTAAATAAAAAAAGATATTCTTTATAATTTATTTAGGCTCAAATGTTAAGTTCACAAACTTTAAAGTTACAGTTACAGAACATCTTCCTGAGTCTTGCTGTCCAACTAAATATTGAACATACTTATTAATAAATTAAATTAAACTAATCGTGTGAAATCGACGGCTGATACATTTTAATTTGTGTTTCGGTTTCTGGAGTTGTTCTTTTAGAGGATAACATAGTTTTCATACATTTTATGATAGATTTAACAGTATATTTTTATTTAAACTAAAAGCATGTTGTACTTTAACCTCTTAAATGTTGTTTACATAAAACACAGAGTCAGAAAACCAGACAGAAACATCTAAGAAAAGACACACAAAAACGTCTCTGGCGAAGCAACCTGGACGTAAACTTACCAGCTACAGTGAGAGACATGTTACCGGTCTGTAATGACACGATGTGTGTGAAGGAAGCAGAAGGCCGCTTTAAAGAGTCAAAGAAAAAATGGTCCCGAAGATACAAACAAACAAACAACAAAGCAGCAGCTGTCAGAGAACAACGGACGTCCTCCTCATCCTCAGATCAGAGGAAGCTCAGAGATCTGCAGCGTCAACCCTGAGCTCAGCACAAGCCCCGCCCACTGCCACACGCACCAATCACACGCAGCCAGGGTGTTTACTGAACACACACACACACACACACACACACACACACACACACACACACACACACACACACACACACACACACACACACACACACACACACACACACACACACACACACAGTTTCATAAATGTGCTCATTAGTAATACAATTATTACTTTTGGTATTTTACGTATATTTTGATGCTAATATTTGTGTTATTTTACTTAAATAACACTTTGAATGCAGGACCTTTACTTATACACTGTCGTATTACCGCTTCTAACAAATGTGCTAAATTCGTAAATTTCAAGCGTTAATATACAACTCTCTGTTGCCGCTGACATGTTGAGAGCCATGTGGAGACAATCCCTCAATCTTTGATACGCTCTGAATGTGCACCTTCGAGGTAAAAGCTCTTAAATACTTCTTTCCGCTCTGGTGACGACGGTTTGCCTTTTTGCTATTTTGTAACATTGTAAACTTCAAAAAAGCAAAAATATTTGTCATTTCGGGTTCTGAGAACTTGTGATGTTTCTCATATTTTTGACTAAATAAGGAATTCAAATATAATGGACGGATAAATCGATAATGAATGAATCGTCGTAGCGGCCTTAAAAACACTACAGTTGTGTTTATTTCATGTACTTCTGATGCAGATTTCACCCAATTGCCAATTGTCAGTTCACAATAAAAGTTTTATAAAGTGTACGTTTTGGTGGTAACAAGTAAAAAAAACAGCGTACAATATATCTTGGTATAGTATGTGCTGGGTATAAGTATAAGCTGTCCTCGAACGCCGAGTCTGGTTCATTATGTTGTGACACTGAACTTCAAGAGTCAACAAAAAACTTTGCTATTTAGAACCAGTTCTGCTTTGTATTTTGTTGAATTTAAAGTTTTGTGGAAAAGTAGTTCCTAAAGTAAGGCATTCAAAAGAATAGTTCTATTGTCGGTTCTGAAACAAAGACATCATATCAACAAAATTATTAAATAGATTACGACACCTTGGCCGGACTGCAAACTATCACTGGATTAAGGGTGTTTTTAACACCAATAAAAACAGATGTTTGATGCTCTAGTTTAGTAAAACTGGAACAATTATTTGCAACAAATGTCACAGCATCAGTCCAGTAAAAGTTGCTGCACCAAACTGTCCGTATCATAACAATTATGACATATTTTGTCCATATAATTGCAACTGCACTTGGATATATTCGTGTCTGGGTCACCTGAAAATAAATACTTAATAAATAAGAAAATACACTTATAGACAGGGAGGGGAGTTTATTTCTTATACGTCCGACATCTCTCAGAAACGCCTTTAAGATGTTTCTGGAAACAAAAAGTGTGAATTTCTTTGGTAGTTGTAATTTTTTTCTCTTTAATTTCTTCCTTGTACTTCAAATTGTACTACCAGGTATCATGTACCATCTGGTGTCATGTACCATCTGGTGTCATGTACCATCTGGTGTCATGTACCATCTGGTATCATGTACCATCTGGTGTCATGTACCATCTGGTATCATGTACCATCTGGTGTCATGTACCATCTGGTATCATGTACCATCTGGTGTCATGTACCATCTGGTATCATGTACCATCTGGTGTCATGTACCATCTGGTATCATGTACCATCTGGTATCATGTACCATCTGGTATCATGTACTTTCTGGTATCATGTACCATCTGGTATCATGTACCATCTGGTGTCATGTACCATCTGGTGTCATGTACCATCTGGTATCTTGTACTACCAGGTATCATGTACCATCTGGTGTCATGTACCATCTGGTATCATGTACCATCTGGTATCATGTACCATCTGGTATCATGTACTTTCTGGTATCATGTACCATCTGGTATCATGTACCATCTGGTATCATGTACTTTCTGGTGTCATGTACCATCTGGTATCATGTACCATCTGGTATCATGTACTTTCTGGTATCATGTACCATCTGGTGTCATGTACCATGTGGTATCATGTACCATCTGGTGTCATGTACTACCAGGTGTCATGTACTACCAGGTATCATGTACTACCAGGTATCATGTACCATCTGGTATCATGTACTACCAGGTATCATGTACTACCAGGTGTCATGTACCATCTGGTGTCATGTACCATCTGGTGTCATGTACTTTCTGGTATCATGTACTTTCTGATGTCATGTACTTTCTGGTATCATGTACTTTCTGATGTCATGTACTTTCTGGTATCATGTACCATCTGGTGTCATGTACTTTCTGGTATCATGTACTTTCTGGTGTCATGTACTTTCTGGTATCATGTACTTTCTGGTGTCATGTACCATCTGGTGTCATGTACTTTCTGGTGTCATGTACCATCTGGTGTCATGTACTTTCTGGTGTCATGTACCATCTGGTGTCATGTACTATCTGGTATCATGTACTTTCTGGTGTCATGTACTTTCTGGTGTCATGTACTTTCTGGTATCATGTACCATCTGGTGTCATGTACCATATGGTATCATGTACTTTCTGGTATCATGTACCATCTGGTGTCATGTACTTTCTGGTGTCATGTACTTTCTGGTGTCATGTACTATCTGGTATCATGTACTTTCTGGTGTCATGTACTTTCTGGTGTCATGTACTTTCTGGTATCATGTACCATCTGGTGTCATGTACTTTCTGGTGTCATGTACTTTCTGGTGTCATGTACTTTCTGGTATCATGTACCATCTGGTGTCATGTACTTTCTGGTGTCATGTACTTTCTGGTGTCATGTACCATCTGGTGTCATGTACTTTCTGGTGTCATGTACTTTCTGGTGTCATGTACTTTCTGGTATCATGTACCATCTGGTGTCATGTACCATATGGTATCATGTACTTTCTGGTATCATGTACCATCTGGTGTCATGTACTTTCTGGTGTCATGTACTATCTGGTGTCATGTACTTTCTGGTGTCATGTACTTTCTGGTATCATGTACCATCTGGTATCATGTACTTTCTGGTGTCATGTACCATCTGGTGTCATGTACTTTCTGGTATCATGTACTTTCTGATGTCATGTACTTTCTGGTGTCATGTACTTTCTGGTATCATGTACCATATGGTATCATGTACTTTCTGGTGTCATGTACCATCTGGTGTCATGTACTTTCTGGTATCATGTACTTTCTGATGTCATGTACTTTCTGGTGTCATGTACTTTCTGGTGTCATGTACCATCTGGTGTCATGTACTTTCTGGTGTCATGTACTTTCTGGTGTCATGTACCATCTGGTGTCATGTACTTTCTGGTGTCATGTACTTTCTGGTGTCATGTACCATCTGGTGTCATGTACCATCTGGTGTCATGTACCATCTGGTGTCATGTACTTTCTGGTGTCATGTACTTTCTGGTGTCATGTACCATCTGGTGTCATGTACCATCTGGTGTCATGTACCTTACATGCAACATCACCTCCTCACTGAGTTTGTAACGGTGACCTCTACAGCTCGTGTGTAAAGGTCACCTCAACACTAACGGTCATTAAAGTTGAGGCCCGCTGGCGTTTGAGATGGAAAGTTTGGAAGTTCAGAAGTTGGGTTCACTGTATTTTAATCCATCTATGACAGCTGTAGACGGCATGAAGGTGATTAATTCATGTTTACTACATTACAGTTAACTCACTTTCTCTCTCCCAACCATATATGTATAATTGAGTTCAGTTATTGAATCTTTTTCCTATATATTTAACTTTTTGATGTAAATTCTTATTGCACTAAATTTGCCCGACAGCTTTAGTTAGTTTAAAGATCATAATGTTGCCTAGAAAACCATGTATATCTCCAAAAGTGGGGAATTTAAACTAGAATGCTTCTGATAAACTTCTTAGCAGCAGCAATTTAAACGCAACCGTAAGCATCTAACACACAATAATGCAGCTATAATATTAATCCAGAAACATCATATATATATATATATATATATATATATATATATATATATATATATATATACACACACAAATAATAGTAAAACACCAACAGGAAACATTTCACTTAAATAGTGATTACTTTTCATACTATATGTACATTTTTCTGATAATACTTTAATACTTACATACTTTAGTTTGGAATGTAGGACTTTTACTTCTTGTGGAATATTCTTACATTGTGGTTTTAGCATTTCAACTTATATAAGAATACTTCTTGCACCACTGAAAGTCATATTATATCAAGTTAATTAATATATGATTACAATACGTGTTACTTTAAATATGATTAGTCTTTCAGCCATCTTTGTGCTTATTTTTAAATATGTTCATACTATGTATCTTTGCATATTTTTATGTATTTGTGGGAATGTTGTTGTGTGTCACACACACACACACACACACACACACACACACACACACACACACACACACACACACACACACACACACACACACACACACAGAAGCAGGTTCATGCCAGCTGCTCAGACACGTTTCCAGTTGTAGTGTTTTGAATGTGCATTTAATTTCCCCCCAAAACTGCAGACAACGCATGTTTTGGACACAATTTTTCGTGCACGCGCAGCCGCAGGTTGGTCTCGCGAGGTTATTAAGTTACCCACCTGAACGCGCGGTCCACGCGCCGGGAGAGCGTCACGAGCAGGGGAGGACACCGTGGACACCTGGCACCGGGACAGACACCTGTCAGACTCCGGTCTTCGATTTAAGGAACAAAAAGTCGAATGAAACGGTTAAGAAGTCGCTGCAGCTCCTTCCTCTTCCTCCTCCTCCTCTTCCTCCTGCTTCTGTTCGCTCCGCAGCTGACAGGCAGCCTAAGCGCGCCGCCGAACGCAGGTGACGTAACGCGCACGTGTAATTGGTGGAAGACGCCCGTCAATCAGAGCGAGTTGCCAACACGCCCCGCTCACGCCCCGCCCACCCAGGATGGTCTATTTTTGACTACCAATGATTCATTATTCATTCATTGAAGTTACGTTATTACATTTCTTACACACGTTTAGATTTTAATACATTTTACATATATTTCGTCATGTTTTGCATCAGTTTTATGTCCATTTTATTAATTTATATTTTTATTGCGTCCAATTTGGACTCAATTCACATTCATTCAAATGCAAATTCTATCATTTATATTAATGTAACTGATTAGTTTGACATTTACACTTGTACATACTATTACTTCTACTTCCTGTTTATCATCGGTTAGTAGCTAAAGATTTAGGCCTATTTGTTCCTATAAGTTTATAGTAGTTATACATAAATATTAATTATATTATTACCATAGGCTACACCAGTATATATATATATATATATATATATATATATATATATATATATATATATATATATATATATATATATATATATATGCATGTGTGTGTTTCCCCAACAAATAAGGTTCATATGGGGCATCTTAAAATATAAACTTGTTCTATTGGACTATATATATATATATATATATGATATTTATATTTTATTATAATATATTCATGATATTTGTATTGTATATTTATGATAAATGGTATTTATATATCATATTATACTGACTATTATTATATTATATATATATATATATATATATATATATATATATATATATATATATATATATATATATTAATATACTGAAGTGTGAATTAATAATATGTCCTTATTATGTCAGTGTTGGAATAAATATTAATATTTAACTGCAAAGTAATAATGTGTGTTTGATACCTTTTTTTGCATTGAATCATACTGGATGTTTGCTGAAATTAATTGGATGGCCCTACCCAAAAAAAAATCCACCAGCCGCCACTGGTTTCTACTGTGACCTCATCAGGGTTTCTACTGTGACCTCATCAGGGTTTCTACTGTGACCTCATTTGCATTTGTTGGTTCGGTGTAATGTTTCAATAAGTTATTTTTAAAACATGTAATATGTTTGCACTGTTAAAAGCTAATATACAAATGTGTAGAAACTGCTAGTGGCCTTTTTTGTTGAGTATGATGAAAATATGTTATCAATGTAAAAGTAAATAAATAAGTAAACTTTCAAAAGTATTGCTCTTCCTGTGTGGCCCTTCTATGAGATCACAATACCAGCGGAGGCCCCAGGCCACATTAAGTTTGAGAGCCCTGCCATAGTACGAACACGTCTGTAGTGTGTCTGCAGTAATAAAGGAAGCAGGTTTGTAATCAGTATTATCAATCACCTCACATGTTTTTTAATTTGACTACAACTCCTCCAGAAGCTCAAACAGGAAGCTGTGATGTGTTAGATACCAACCTCACCGTAACATCCGCTCTCCACACTGATGAAAGCCTCTGAGCACTTTTCCTTGAGAATCATGATTACCATAATACTTTATGTACATCATGTCTGTATTCATGGACCAGTTATCAGCATCCAGCCCAGTATCCCAGTTAGACTGGGACTGGAATTAAATTAGACTTGAAATATGGGAGGAAGAAATTAGTAAATCTCACTAAAATGGTGTCAGAGACACACAGAGACTCTTTCACTGTCATTTTCATGCAACATCAGTTCATGAAGTTCATGCTTTGTTTGCAAAACTGCAAGAATAATTTCTTTATTTTAACTTGAGGATTTACAGTCATTGGTCTGATCATGAATATTAAAAATGTAAGAAGACAGGAAGCCAGGCCGGTTTTAAACATCTTGATAACTGTCCATCACAAGCACAGAAGATACAATCTGACTTCATGACAACATCCTGCTTTTTAATGTGAAATGTTGACGGTGACTTAAGACATGAAGTGTTTTAATCTTCCTGTGATTCAACAGAGAGGAGCAGCTATGAGTTCAACAGCAGCCAGTGGATTCGTTTTCCTCCTTCTCTCTGTACAAGGTACTGTACATCTATATTTATATGTGAGGCCGTTAGTGCAGCTCAGAAAAACAGAGGAAGCTGTGTTTTTAGTTCATAAACAGATTTTATGTTTTAAAATGTGGTGCAAGATTAACTTTTCTTTCTTTAGATTGAAGTCTTGACAGGACGACCGACACAGAGCTGTTTTTAACTCCAGCAGCATCTCTGTACACTTGAACTTTAACATTATAAACTTTATAAACTGAAGAATTGTGCACCATCAAAGACAGTAAAGTTGTGTTTATGTGGATGAAAGTAATGACTGTATGAACATTAACAAAGAAAACATGCTCTGAATAATTAGTTTAATAAAATTCATCCTATTGAGGAACTTCCTACAATCGTTCAGCCAGCGTCTCCATTCATGAGACAGAGAGGCTGTAGCAGCGTCTCTTAAAGGGGAAGTGTGGAGGACTGGCGACATCTAGTGGTGAAGTAGCAGATCACAGTTGTTTTTTAATCCCTTTGTGATTGCTTTGCCTCTTCGTAGTCGTTTAATGGTTCTTTCTTGTCATTCTAAGTCTCTTCCTGGTTGGTTTGTGTCTCTGTGAGTGACAGTTTGTCGGCTCCTCAGAGGCCCAGGGGCCCAAAGAGGAGCCATGTCGGTGATCTTCTCACCAATCACCATTAAACTCAGTGAACAACAACAGAGACTTCAACCTTCAATAGTTTCCCACCAACCAGCAGAGAGCGCTGCTGGAGCTGAACTCTCTCTCTCTCTTTTCTGTATTCTTTTAGCAGATTACAGGAGTTTTACAGTTAATTCATTCACTGCCAGATGTGGAAAAGTTAGATTTTGGGGGTTTTAGAAGAGTAATTTAACTTTTGTAAATGTAATTCACATCTGAAGTGTGTGTTTGTGACGACCTTTGAAACCTTTACCAGTCAAATGTTTAAAAAAACCTACCTGTCAGTCATCTGTTATCTACATTTTACCAACGCCTCAGAGTTCTACATTTCTCAGCAGCAGCCTGACCACAGACAGAAAACCACAGAGCAAAGCAGACTTATTTAAAATAATCTTTTATCTTTTATATCTTCATCTTTTTATCCTGCTCACTGTGTTTAATGACAGGTTCAATACTTTGCTGTTCCTTCAACCTGCAGAGATCACGTGTACATCGTTGACTCTTTCTTTACTTTTCAAGTAAAACTCAATGATTTGCATATTTCTCCAAATCTCTGTTCATTTTTGGCACGAACCAGAAATAACATTAAATATTACATTAAAATATAAGAAGAAACGTGACAGAGTAAATCTTCGTTCAGATAAACTTCGTCTCTCGCTGACTTAAAGTGGGATGTTCTGAGTAACGTAGCTTCACACACTGAAGCTCCTTCACTACATGAGAGTCTGTCCTCTGATGTTGTTCTGAGTGTGACTGGTTCCTGATGTGCTCTGTTGTGTTGCAGTGATACAGAGTCAGGACGGATGGGGAGTGACCTACATTTCTACTGAGGTCTGTGCTGTGAAAGGATCAAGAGTGGGAATAACATGCAGCTACACATACCCATCTGGAATACAGGACCGTGACATCAGGAACAGATTCTGGTTCACTAAAGAGAAAGATGGTGAACCTGTGGATCTGATGACAGACTCTGAGTATTCAGGTCGAGTGCTGAACGGATGTGATGAGAAGAGTTGCACTCTGATCATCACAGACCTGAGAGAGAGCGACTCAGCTGACTACAAGTTCATGATCACAACAAACCAACCAGAAGATAAATATACTGGTTCACCTGGAGTCACTTTGTCTGTCACAGGTAACATTTTAATTCACATGTTAATCATCTCCAAAGGTTCAACATCTAGAACACTAGAATATAAATGTTTTGTTTGTGTGTTGACAGTTAAATAAAATAACTTTCCTGTTCCTTCTTCTCAGATCCAGGTGTCCAGGTGAAGGTGAGCAGGTCAGGTTCTAACAGGGTGAATCTGAAGTGTCTCAGTAGGTATGTTCTGCCTGATGATCCGTCCTACATCTGGTACAGGAATGGAAAGAAGATCTGGACAGAATCTTCTTCTATTTCAGTCTCCTTTGATTCATCAAACAGATATTTCTGTGCTGTAAGAGGACCTGAGAATCTGTGTTCTCCTCCAGTGTGTAAGTTTCCTCCACTGTGTCAGTCTGTGAGGTTCAACAACATTTCATTTGACACCACATATTAATTTGGAGGTACTAAAAATATTAAGTTTAACTGTTACAAACCTCAGGAGGTAGAACTGTTGTCCACTCATTAGAGGGTCGGGGGTTCAATCCCCGGCCCCTTCAGTCTATGTGTAGAAGTGACACACACACACAAACACACACACACACACACACACAAATGTAGATGAGCTGTTTATTTATATATTGCTGGTATTATTAAAAGAAACAAATAATCAGATAAAATGTCTGTTGTTGGAAATTCTTGAAAGGTGACGATAACATAATTAAATGTTACAGCTGTGATGAAACAGCTGTGAGCATCAAGAAATATTAAAAGTGAGTTTAAATTATGTATAATAACTTATTTCCCTTAAATGAAACTCAAGCTTCACTCCCATAATTTAATACAATCTGTTCTGTAGACTCAACAGAAGTATTTATCAGGCAGAACTAGAAGTGATCTTGCAGCTGGTGGAAGAAAGGATGAATAACTCGTCCAGCATCTAGACGTGAGAGGACAGACTCAGCTGACGACACAAGCAGCCTCTAAAGAGAAGAATGTGTGGAGTTGTTGAGGATTAAATGACTAAAGGCTTGTTATTGTCAGTTTCCACCAGCAGGAGTCTCACCTGTGAAGAGCTCCAGGATCAGCACTCTGGACTGCTGCTGTGACCAATAATAGGGATAGTCTGAAAGAAAATAGTCAATTGTCTTTAATAACATATTATAATCTTTAACTATGTTTATTAATTTCTCCTCAGATGGTCCAAAGCTTCCCTCTGTGTCAGTGAGTCCCTCTGATGAGATAGTGGAGGGCAGTTCAGTGACTCTGACCTGTAGCAGTGATGCTAACCCAGCAGCTAAATACACCTGGAACAAGGAGAAGCAACCTCCTCTCAGTGAAGAACCTCAGCTTGTCTTCAGCTCCATCCAGTCCTCTGACTCTGGACTGTATTACTGTAAAGCTGAGAACCAGCTGAAGAGGAAGAGATCTAAAGTCATCTCTATTGATGTGAAATGTGAGCGAAACATTTATTAAAATATAACAAGCATCTTCAATGTGTTCAGTCTTTGCAGGAGAAGACTTCGCTGATCATAACTACTTTCTTCAGCTCTACTTGCTTCACATTCAGTCTGCTGGAATTCACTGAGCAGCTTCAGGGGATTTTAGGCTTTTATTCTGTTTTAGACACAGATTCAAACCGTCACATCCATTGAACTGAAATACTGATACACGCAGCAATTCACAGTGTTGCATTAAAATACCACATGTTCTCCTGTAGTAACACAGTCTTAAAATATAATACTCTCTGTTAACTCGTCTCCTCAGATGCTCCAAAGCTTCCCTCTGTGTCAGTGAGTCCCTCTGCTGAGATAGTGGAGGGCAGTTCAGTGAATCTGACCTGTAGCAGTGATGCTAACCCAGCAGCTAACTACACCTGGTACAAGGAGGATGAAGACTCACCAAAAGCATCAGGACAGATCTTCATCATCACTGACTTCACAGCTGAACACAGTGGGAAATATTCCTGTGAAGCCCAGAACACCAGAGGACGTAGAAACTCAACTTTCTATCTGAGTGTAGCAGCAGGTGAGTTCCTCCATGACACTAATCGTCTGGTTAACAAACAGCTTCGTCTGGCAGGTTTATTCATGAATCATTAACATCTGTTTATCTAATAACTGTCTCTCTCCACTTCTAGATACAACGATGATAATACAAACCATCAGGTGGACTCTGTTGGTTGTGGTGCTGATTTCTCTGCTTCTTGTGTATCTGTGGATGAGGTGAAACAACAAGAACTGATCCTCACTGATCTTTTACTTTGAATATTTCCTTTCATAGTTTCGGAGTTGTCAATAAACGTTTAATTCATTAATTTATTAATTTGTGTGTTGAAGGATTCAATCCAGGAAGAAGAAAGCTCTGATCTCCACCACTGAACCACATGAACCCATAGAGGCTGTGGAGGTGAGAGAGATTTGTTTGTTGTTATTATGAGGTCATAAACATAATATGTCACTTTATTAGTAATCTTGCTTTTTATAAACCACCAATGTGTATTTACCTTCACACATTTTCCAACCACATTTACTGCAAACATACTTTTTACTGAAGAGCATTTAAAAGAATATAGGATCTTATTGCTACGCTAAGCCCCTCCCCCTGGTTACTGTTGCTAGGCCTGTCAAGCAACACAACTAGTTAGGTTTAGGGAACAAAACTAGGTAGTTAAGTTCAGGCAACACAACTTTTGAATTAGGTTTAGGCAACACAACTACTTAGGTTTAAGCTACAAAAGTACTTACTTAGGTTTAAGCTACAAAAGTACTTAGCTAGGCTCAGGAAAAAATCGTTAAATACTCAGGGTTAGGCAACAAATCTAGTTAGCTATATTCAGGAAAAGATCATTGTTTGGGTTAAGATAACTACAGAAGTTGTTACTGAAGTAAGGAAGTTACGTGAATAATGTTTATTTCTCGTTTCACACCAGGAACAAACAACGGTCTTCTGGATGAGGGCTCTGTGTTTGTCACACATTAACAATAATTCATATCATATAATACTTGTGTTTGCTAAGCTAGCTAACTAATGCTAAGATGCTAATGAGTATCTTACCTTGCAGCAAATGAAGGAGTTTGTTTTGATCATCTATGGACTCTGTGATTGAGAGCTTCCACACTGTTAATCCATAACTGACTCTCCTCTAGCGTAGAATACTGAGACACTGTAATCTAAACTTTGAGGATATCTGCTGTCGGACTTTCAGGTTTCAAACACACCGCTGAAGGCTCAACAGGCCTCTGGTCCTCTAGCTATGGTTGCTAATGAAGGATTGTCCAGTGGTCGTTCTAGGGAGCGACAAAGGGTCACTTGTTTCTGAATTCCATCTGCAGGCCTTTGACTCTCATCTTCTCGTCTCTCCCCATCAGTTAGACCTTTATCCCGTGTATGATGACATCGCAGTACAGCCAGAAGACACCGAGGAGCAGGAAGACCAGGTGTGAAGGCTCAACAGGCCTCTGGTCCTCTAGCTACGGTTGCTAATGAAGGATTGTCCAGTGGTCGTTCTCGGGAGCGGCTTAACAAAGGGTCACATGTTTCTGAATTCCATCTGCAGGCCTTTGACTCTCATCTTCTCGTCTCTCCCCATCAGTTAGACCTTGATCCCGTGTATGATGACATCGCAGCACAGCCAGAAGACACCGAGGAGCAGGAAGACCAGGTGTGAAGGTGAGCCAGGTTTCAGTCTGCTGCATGGGGGAAAAGACCTCGACTCAAAACAACTTCCTACTCATATTTCTGAGAAATAACTTCATGTGGTTTTCTTCAGATGCAGTCAAACCAGAGGGAGACTCACCTGGATGGAAACAGAAAGAAGAACACTGAAGTGGACATATTTACCTTCAGTACCAAAAGTTATTATCTCAGGTCTTTACAAAGTTACAGCTATAGTTTTTAATTTAAACTCTTAGCTCTTTAATCTCTCTTCTTAATTGTATTTCAATATTCTTTTATTATGTGTTTTTTGTTGTTGCACTTTGTGATGTTTTATGTAAAGTGCTTTTAATTACTTTGTTGCTGAAAGAGTATTCATAATGCATGCTTTATTTGTACCTGTGCAATGATTTAACTTTGATGTAATAAATTGCTTTTAAGAAATACTGATTACCATCGGATGCAGTCTTCCTTCATGGAATTTAAAGGTCAAAGGGCAGAAATAAAATGTAATTCATGCAATAAATTATCTATGTATATAAAAACACTAAATATACTTTACAACAACAATTAATACAGGATGCTGCAGGAAACCAAGGAAGTCAACGGGACCATAGTGTTGAATCAATCATTATTATATGATATATACATTATATATATATATATATATATATAAATATATTAAAATTATTATATACATACAATAAAACTGATTGTCATTTAGTGAATTTCACGGATGTGTCAACCTTCCTGAAGTATCATCACTTTGCACAAACCAGAACCCAGATAACGTTTACTGCACGTTTCTATTAAAAGCTCTGTGAAAAAACGGAGTAGAAACAAGATTCAGATGCTGCTCGATGCGCCAAAGTCTGGAGGTTCCGCCCCACTTCTCTGTGTATGGAGCTAAATCCAGTTCATATGTATTGTTCATTTGAAAATAAGATTTGAACCTGAAAATTCAAGTTTTAAAATTGTAAAATTAAAGAGTGAAAGTTGAAAATATAAAATCTGTTACTGAAAACTGAAAAAAAAAAAAAAAAAAATTCAAAGTTTAATATCAAAACTTGATTTTTCAGGTTAAAATCTTATTTTCAAATGAACAATACATATGAACTGGATTTAGCTCCATATACGTGCCTCTCATAGGAGCTTCACAGCCCTAGGCGTCTGTGTCGAGCTCCACCTTTCACCTGATTTGTTGATTCAGGTGTCAGTCGACATTTTGTGTGAAACTACCCAATGAACACTCAGGAAATCCCTGAGGATCTTGTTCTGAAAACTGTTCTTGAAAAAACGAAACTGAAACATGTGTAAACATTGTATATAGTTTGTTTTTCTAGAGAACATATTTTGACTCAAATATATAGTAAATATTTTGTTTGAAAACAAAAACTGTTGTAATATTAATGTTTCATGTGCACACACCCCATGAAGCTTGATCTGTAGTATGAAGTCATTTCTCAGTCCCGAGTCTGTTGCAAATGGAACTTATTGACTTGCAGTGCAACAGTGATCTAAAGGCTAAATTCAGAGGCACAAGGAAAACCAGACATGATGGACCATTTCTGAGAGAATTGCCTCCATCCTTCCCTGAGCTGACAAAAGTGATCAGTCGGGTCATGCACCTTTTTGGAAGCACATATCTGTGAGAAACCTTTCTCCACTATGACCTTTAATAAATGCAAGTACAGGTCCAGGCTTAGTGATGCCCATCGTGAAGCTGTACTCAGGGTTTCTATACTGTGACCTGGATCAGGGTTTCTATACTATGACCTGGATCAGGGTTTCTATACTATGACCTGGATCAGGGTTTCTATACTATGACCTGGATCAGGGTTTCTATACTATGACCTGGATCAGGGTTTCTATACTATGACCTGGATCAGGGTTTCACTATGACCTGGATCAGGGTTTCTATACTATGACCTGGATCAGGGTTTCTATACTATGACTTGGATCAGGGTTTCTATACTATGACCTGGATCAGGGTTTCTATACTATGACCTGGATCAAGGTTTCTATACTATGACCTGGATCAAGGTTTCACTATGACCTGGATCAGGGTTTCTATACTATAACCTGGATCAAGGTCACTGTGACCTGGATCAGGGTTTCACTATGACCTGGATCAGGGTTTCTATACTATGACCTGGATCGGGGTTTCACTATGACCTGGATCAGGGTTTCTATACTATAACCTGGATCAAGGTCACTGTGACCTGGATCAGGGTCAATGTGGCTCAGCTGTGTGAGCAGAAGCGCTGCCAGGTGTCTGGCAAGAAATAGAATAAAGTACAAATGTATTCAGGTTTTGCATTTGTTGGTTCGGTGCAGTTTCAATAAGTTATTAAAAAAATATATATATATTTGCACTGTTAAAAACTATTATAAAAATGTGTAGAAACAGCTGGTTGCCTTTTTTATGATGAAAAATCTGTTATGAATGTAAAAAAAAATATTGCGCTTTCTGTGTGGCCCTCTGATGAGATCACAATACCAGCGGTGGCCCCAAGCCAAATTGAGTTTGAGACCCCTGGTCTACAGGAAGTGTCCCCTCCTATTTTAAACATGCCACAATCCAGCCGTTATAAAAAAAACTAACTTAGATCCTGATTTGCCCTCGAACTACAGGCCTATTTCAAAACTGCCTTTTTTGTCAAAGATCCTAGAGAAGGTTGTGGCCAGACAACTTACTGCTGCACTGGAGAGGCACAATATGTTTGACAAATTGCAGTCAGGGTTTTGCAAACTACACTCGACTGAAACCGCTCTCCTGAGGGTTTCAAATGACTTATGAATGTCATCTGACTGCTCTGTTTTAGCGCTCCTCAACCTCAGTTCTGCGTTTGACACCGTAGACCATAACATCCTGATAGAGAGGCTACGTGATTGGGTGGTTTTTATTTTACCTCGCTAAAAGTTGTACTGTCTCTGTGGGAGAATTTGAGTCGGACATTTCTCCACTGTCTTGTGGGGTACCGCAGGGCTCGGTCCTGGGGCCTCTGTTGTTTTCTTTATACTTATTACCTCTGGGACAGATAATTAGATCCTATAATGTTGCTTATCATCAATATGCAGATTATTTCCAACTCCATGTCTCCTTTAAACCCAGTGAGGCTTTCAGGTTAATCAGCCTGCTAGACTGTGTAAATGCTATTAAGGCCTGGACAGCAGTAAATGGCTTACAACTAAATGATATAAGACGGAGGTTCTAGTTATTGCACCTGATGATGCTGTCCCTATGATCAAGCAGAGCATTGGTCCACTCTCCTTTGCTGTCCACCAAAAGCTGCGTAATCTCGGGGTAATATTTGATAAATCCTTGTCGTTTGACCCCCATGTGAAGCAGCTGTCACGATCTTGTTTCTTCCACCCACGAAACATTTCCAAACTGAGATCTGTTTTATCTACGGCTGAATTAGAGATGATCATACAGGCTTTTATATCTTCACGTATTGATTACAGCAACGCACTTTTTTCCCGCACTCAGCAAATCTGCGATTAACCGTTTGCAGGTAATCCAAAATGCTGCAGCCAGAGTACTGACGAGGACAAATAAACGGTCTCACATTCTCAGGTCTCTTCACTGGCTCCCTGTAGAGCATAGGATCCATTTTAAAATCCTCACCCTCACATACAGAGCTCAGCAGGTGCCGGGAGCTGGCACTACTTTAGAGGCAGCATTTCCGGTGTCAGGTGCCGGGAGCTGCCACTACTTTAGAGGCAGCATTTCCGGTGTCAGGTGCCGGGAGCTGGCACTACTTTAGAGGCAGCATTTCCGGTGTCAGGTGCCGGGAGCTGCCACTACTTTAGAGGCAGCATTTCCGGTGTCAGGTGCCGGGAGCTGCGACTACTTTAGAGGCAGCATTTCCGGTGTCAGGTGCCGGGAGCTGCCACTACTTTAGAGGCAGCATTTCCGGTGTCAGGTGCCGGGAGCTGCCACTACTTTAGAGGCAGCATTTCCGGTGTCAGGTGCCGGGAGCTGCCACTACGAGCTGCCGTGCCGGAGCAGTTGCCACTAGTTTTTAAATCGTGGCGCACCTTGTAGACTTGTGTCAGACACGTTTTCAGTGAGTCACAGGTCTTTTACTTTGAAGGGAATTTTGAATGCACAATAGTGCCGTACTCACACTCCTCAATACTGCCTTCACAACACGCTTTACTTGCGTGAGTTTACACTATTTGTGAGAGTTCACTTCATTCCCGACTTTTTTATTCATTTAATATTAGCTTAAGCAGCTCAGAACCACTGCCCCATAATAACGTGCGCGTAGTCTTTCATGCGTGTTTTCTTCGGTTTTAAGTTTGATCTTTTATAGAGTAATGTGGGTTTCTTAACCCTAAATTAAATGGATTTATGTCATAGTAACAGAACAATTTGATTACATATATTTTTACATTCATATAAATCCATGTACAATATTTTTACACTTGAATAAACAATAATCAAATACAAAGACAATAACCTATTTGTGGCACCTGGTGAGATGCCCAGATGCATAGTTTAAGGATGTCAGTCGTCAATGTTGTACTCCATAGAAGTAGCATTTCCATTATGTGGTTTTTGCATTCATTTCGGACCTTAAACTAGTGTTTGGTTAAGCACATGCTTTATTCCCTGCTTTTTATTTTCATTATTTGTTTTACTGCTCCATCTTTTAATGTGTTTCTACTGTGCTCTCTTAACTGTTGAAATGTTTGGCCGTTATTGTCAATCTGGTTTTAACACTTGTATTTTTTTTCCTGACCTTTTGTCTGTCAAAAGTGCTATATAAATAAATCTTATTAATAATAGTCTTTAGCCCATCACATGCACTCATTTTGTAGAGGATATAGTAACCCGTTTTTGTAATTTTGTTTCCCAAAAAAAGGACCAGGTAATTGTTTTGAAACTCCAGAAATGATGTATAAAACAACCGAGGATCGAACACAAACCCAGCCGCTTGTGTTAAATGTTGATCAACGCTGCCCCCTTGTGGTTAAAAGGATCCACTGCAAAACACTGGAGGACGTAATAGAAATCATTTTAAAAGGAAGACAGAAATAACTCTGATAAGTGTTCTGCTTGGATTTCAGTTATTGTGTTGAATTAAAATAATGTTCAGGCTGAAAGGCTCGTCAGGTCATGCATGTACTTTAATAGTTCAACCTCAGTAGACACCGACACTAGACCGTCTCCGACAACGAGCTCTGACGAAGACTTCTGAACATCAAAGACGCATAAACCACAACACGATTTGGGTCTGTTATTTTCCTTGTTGTTTTATTGGTGATAACACGTTTCCGTTACAGTTTTTTGGGCAGCTAGTGTGCGTTTTATCATCTACCAAACAGAGACATTCTCTCGGTGTCTCGCAGACGGAGGAGGCCAGGTTGTGGTGGTTAAACAGGTTTTTCGGAAAAACTGAAAAGGTGGCCTAGAGACAAACACACACTGAGAGAGAGAGAGAGAGAGAGAGAGAGAGAGAGAGAGAGAGAGAGAGAGAGAGAGAGAGAGAGAGAGAGAGAGAGAGAGAGAGAGAGAGAGGAGACACACAGACGCCAGCTGGGACGGTTAATAAGAGTGGAGGGTTTCTTCTTCTTCTTCTTCTTCGTCGTCAGAGCCGCGAGCAGTGAGCCTTCGGGGGGTCTAAGTGCTGCTGTTGGCCAGCAGGAGGAGACCGTCACTGGGACAGGAAGTCCATGGCGGTGTCTCGCTCCTCCACCAGCTCGGCCGCCGTGGCGTCCATCTTGGAGCGGGAGAAGTCGTTGATGGGGAGTCCGTCCACCATTTTCCAGGTCTTGTTCTGTGAGGGATGGGGGTGAAAAAAAAAAAAAAAGGTATTTGTGGCTTTTTGTCTATTTGTTTATGCAGAGTTCAGACACATTGTGACCAATGGATTTCATGACTTTTAACCAAATGTCCATGACAAACATTTAGTGAAATCTGGGTGTAAACAGTAAAAAGTGAGTAAATGTAGTATTTAAACTAACAATGAGAACACAAAGCATACAGTAAACCTTAAATGACACAAATGAATGAGACAATAGTTTGATTAAAAGAATAAACATTTATATAGATGCCTGTATGTATGCCTGCTTATATTTTGAGTCTTTTAAAAGCATATTCATTATTTCAAACTCAGCGTAAATGAACATAACACTTTTACTAAACTTTTTTTTTTTCTTCAAGGACTTTTCCAGGCCTGGAAATAACCATTTTAAAATGCCATGACTTGTCCAGGTTTCCCATGACCGTATGAACCCTGTTATGGGCTACAACTATCACAGGATTACGTCTCAATTTCTTCTCTTGATACTATAAGAAATAACTCCGACGTGGGAATCCTCCCAGAAAACAAAGATCTAACCGTTTGGTCTACCAGCTGCTCGTTTGGTGTATTCTGTTAGCAGATGAACTACAGTTTAACCCTCTCGGTGTGACGACCGTCGTCCTGCGTTGGTTGAACTCACCTTGATCTCGATGGGGAAGGAGTAGATGAGGTCCTCTGGGATGCCGTACGTGTTTCCGGCAGCGTACACGCCCATGGAGATGAACTCACCCTGTCGACAGCAAACAACAACGTCAGTCAGAAACTTATGCGTCATTATTCTGATTTTCATTGAAAAACATGTTCAAATGATTACGGTGGCATTTTTGCTGAGGGGTCAGTGATATCTCTGCAGCCAAAGATACTTCATTCAGAACGGTATTTTACATTTGGATGATATTCATATTAAGGGTTCAGCCGAATACAATTCTTTACGCCGACAATCACCCAAATCACAGGAATACGCGTCATTGTTTGGCTCAGAAATATAAAATCTGAATGAAACCGGCATCTTCAGCACATACTATTGGCATTTTGGGACGTTGGGGGATGACTGCAGATATTTAATATAAAATCTGTGGATGAATTTGCTCACAATGCCGCAAAGACGGCGAGAATTATTAATTTGGACACTTTATACATATTTTTGCGCAATACTGTCACTATATTTTGTGCCTTATTTTATATATTTTTTGCCTTAACGTTATTGTACTTCTGTGTGTTAGGAGGACCCAGCAAAATAAGCGTTTCATTGTATAGAATAACTGCCTGTTATCTGTGCATATGACAATAAAAACATCTTGAGTCTTGAAGCTGCAGCCGTAAAAATGTAATCTTTGAGATTATTAAAAAAAAAAAAAGCTTCAATAAAAATAGAAAGTAACAGAAGACGACACATAGACATCCTCTTAAAAAAAAAAAAAAAAAAAAAAAGGGGAAAATCTGTGTTTTTTTGGACTCTGACGACCAACTTTGAAAGGAACTTGTAACTTATGCTTAATAATGATCGTTTATCAGATGATAAAAGTCGTTCATCCCACTGACCTCCTTGGTGCCGAACCAGATGTCCCTCACGTGGTCGCAGATGGCCTTGGCGGCAGACATGGCGCTGGACAGCTTCCTGGCTTTGATGACGGCCGCGCCGCGCAGCTGCACCGTCTGCGGGACGCAGGCGAAGAGGAGAAAGGTTTGAGGACAGGAACTACAAAACAAAACCAAACGGGAGGACTTGCAGTTCTCTGCTCAGCTCACAGAGATGAAGTCTCCCCGGAGCCAGGCTTCGTCCTTGACGGCGTCGTAGGCGTTCTTCTCGGAGCCGTTCACGTCCACCTTGGCGTGGTGGACGTCGGGGTACTGGGTGGAGGAGTGGTTCCCCCAGATGATGACGTTCTTCACCTTGTCAGCGGAGACGCCGCAACGCATCGCCACCTGCAGGCCAGGGACAGACGCAGCAGCAGCAGTAAATATATACAGTATATATTGTATTTGTTGATATAAATGGCTTTTTCTAAGCTAAATGAAACAATTCCTAGTTTCAGGTCATTATAATGAAAACATAGCTCTGCATATTATATTATATTTCTGCCAATTAATCTTGTCAACGCCACACCAACTCTTTTTATACTGTACATTTCTTCCTACTTCTATCATAATTATGATTCTTGCGTATTGCAGAACTTATATTTTTCTTGTCTCTCGTCTGTTTATTGTGACCCGACAATAGTAAGACTAATTCTTTGCGCGTGGAAACCTACTCTACAATGAACCGCTTTCAGACTTTAATTGAGGCTCTCCTCCAATATTGAATTTGTGACAGTAGACGAGGTCGATCTCATCCAAACCTTTGTTGGTTTTGTTAAGTACACAAACAGTTGCACACATTGCTCCATGTTAGTCAAATAAAACGTCAGAAGATCAAATAGTTTTGTTGCAAAATACACTTCAGACGCCCTGAAAAATCAATCACGAAAATGTCTTTTAAAAATCCAACTAATGCCCATCAATTATCATTATGCAAAACATTAATTTAAAAACATGAATAGTGAGTGTGAAAGACGTTCTTCAGCCGTGAACGAGAGCCAGAACCGTCCTCACTGCCGTTTGTGGACCTCATTTGGACGAATCTGACCCCCGTGACCTCGGTGGGTCGGAAGCAGGCCCCGGTCCCGCTGCGTACCTGGGAGCTGGCCCTGTTGTGGTCCAGCCGGGTCAGGCAGGAGAAGTTCTCTTTGGGGATGGACGGGGCCGACTTGGAGGCGATCAGACAGTTGGTGTTCGCCGGGTTTCCGACCACCACAACCTGAAAACACATTAAAAAAATCAAAAACATTAAAAATCAAAAACGCCACTTCTGCAACGACGAAAATAAAAGAAACCGTTGATCTAAATCTGATATTTAACATTCTGATTATTTTGTTTGTTCAATTTTGGTTGAATTCTTAATTCAATACAACTTTATTAGTCCACAACGCAGACACAGACAGACGATCACAAGCAAAAAGGGCAGTTCGGGATGACTGAGCTGATAATGCAGCTGCATTTAAAAAGTAATGAAAATCATAATTAAATTAAATAATGATGCCGTTGGTTGTGAGGTTGAGGTCGCTCTTTTCTGCAAATAATCTGTTCTAATAAACAGATAATAAAGGATTTGTTTTAACGTAAACTAACTCATAAATAAAAGAGAAATCAGATTAACTGATCCTCTCGGTGTCGAGTAGAGAAAGCTGCAAACGGGTGAACCAGAAGAAGTGTAGGACGTAAAGTCTGGAGCTGCTCTGTTAGAGTAAGAGTTCCTTCTCTCAGTTCCTCTTTTATCGTCTCCAGACAAAACACCGTCCCTTCAGCGGCTTCCACATTTACCCAGAATGCTCTCCGGCACGGCGAGAAACAGACTCTGTTCCGTCTTCTTTAGTTCCGTCTTGAGAGACTTCAGGACACGACTGATTACAAATCTGGATGAAAAAGGCTTTTCTACCAAAACTCAAATAAAGAAATTGTGTAAAATAATCAGTTATCTGAGAATATGTGGTCGTTTCTTTTTTTTTTTTAAAGATTCAAACAGTATTTACTATTTTACTGACTAAATGTTTATTTTTAAGTCGACTTTTCCCAGAGAATAAAAGAAACAAAAGCGGTTTTCTCTGAAGGTTTCTGCTGTAAAAGCTTCAACGTCTGTTTTCTTTTGTCCACAGTTCCCCTCATGTGACCTTTGACCTCAGGAGTGACGCTACCTCTTTCGCAACACTAACTGGGCCCCACAGTGGACTTTGTGTCATTAGGGGCCTTCCTGCTGATCTCCATACTATGGGACAGTAGTGGAGTTATTCATGGCTCATAGTGAGGTGGAACCATAATAGCTATTATGTTAATTTATATATATATATTTTACACACAAAGTAGAGCTTAAAAAAAAGAATTGTATCTTAAGTTAGCTTCCTTCCAATTAAAATATCAAATTTTATAAACGATAAAGTGGATAAAAACATGTCCAGTGTTTCCTCACATTTTAACAGTATAAACAGACGCACAGAGGCGTAGATGTCGAGGTGCAAAGAGCAGCTTTCAACTCAAATCTACAAGAAACGCTGGATAAGCACTTTCATTTCCCTGCGTCTGAACCGTACAACTACAACAACAACAACCCTCCAGGACGATCAATGATAATTAAATGACGTTAAAAATAAAACGTCACCTTGACGGTCTTCTTGGCGAACTTGTCCAGGGCGGCTCCCTGAGTCTTGAAGATGGCCACGTTGGCCTTCAGCAGGTCCTTCCTCTCCATCCCCTCCTTCCTGGGCATGGAGCCCACCAAGATGGCGGCGTCGATGTCCTTGAAGCCGACCTCCACCTTGTCGGTGGGGACCACCTCTGTGGGGGAGGAGAGGGACGTGGTCAGCATGCGCATCTTATTTAGGGACAATGCGTATCAGTGCAATGACTGTGCATCAACATAAAACATCAAATGGGTGAATAAACACAGAATATATACATATAGCAGGATGTGTATGTAAATGTGTATTTTAAATGTTGCAACAAAAATATCAGTTTCTTAACTAAATGAGAGGGATTCCAGTATGTTTGAGTAATTCTATATAGAGTATATGTTGATGATTATCGAGATAATATAGTGATTAGCATTATTTTGTGCCAAGATAACTGTGACATTACATGTTCATATTGTCCAGCAGTGAATATCTGGTGAAATCCTGAATCCTTCATCACTGTAAAGCAGTTTATTGATGAATCTGTTCATCGTCAGCTTTAAAAATACTTGACTTGAATGCAGAATTATGAATTCATTTTTTCCTCTCCAAATCAGCAGGATATTAGAATTACTTCTTATTCACAATCAGCGGCTGCTATAGACACATATTAATGACATTAAATGCATTGGAACCCATAAGTTACTTTTATTTTACTGTGACGTTTCCAACCTGCGTCACCGTGTTTTCACTCCACTTTTTCTCTTCTTTTCTCATTGCACAACTTTTCATTTTATCTCGTCTCGGTTCACAACCTCAGACCACCGGTTCCTTTCTCTCAGATGAATTCCTGCCGCCTCGTCTGATCCCGACGATAAGATGCGTTCAGGGTCTGTTTGGTATAAACGGCTGCTATCAGACTGGACTTCAGTCTGGGCTCAGCTCCTCACCACTGATCTGATTGGCTACTGTGGTGCCTCAACAACCAGCCAACCAGAGGCCTCCTTTGAGACACTCCTCCTTCCTCTTCCTCTTCCTCCTCCGAGTAGCAGCAGCACATAAACTAAACTTCATTAAAATATGAATTAATTATTAGTGATACCGTCAGTGAAACACTTCTGTTCTTATCACGGTGATAAAGACTAGCTGCAGCCAGCTACCTCAACTACAGCTAGCATGTCACCATTTAAAAAACATGAATTGATAATTTTGCACATTGTCATTCCTCACTCAGAGTGCTGCAGGGACGAGTCCAAAAATCGTGAAATGAGTCCGAATTTTGGTCGTTTTGTGGTTTTTTTTTAACGCGTTTCTTGTTGGATGCCTAAAATAAGGTTTTTTTTGTTTGGTTCTACAGCATAAAATATACCACATGAACCCTTTTCATGCCTTAAAAATGAAGTTGCTAAATGAGACTGCAGAGAAACTAGAACACTAGTCGGTGTGTTTAAACTCGCGCTCATGTGACCGTGATTTAGTTAAGTTACAGCCTCACGTTAGCTTTTTACTTCATGGCTTCTTCACGGTTGGTTCAAACACACACACTGTAACACACACACACAGTAACACACACACAGTAACACACACAGTTGGCTCACCCATCAGCAGCGGGAGGGCGCAGTCCTGCAGCTCCATGACGACGCCGTCCAGCACCGGCAGCATGGGGGGGATGTCCAGCAGGACCAAGATGATTGGCTTAAAAAAGAAGAAGACGGTTTTACCCCCAAAACAATACCTGTAAATCAAATATTTGACCGGTCGTGTTTAAATAAACATTGACACATAAACATTTTAAGTTTGCAATTTAGCTTGACTTTGCATCATCAACCGATACATGAGTTTTTCCTCCTAAAATACTTGACGACGCTCTTTAATTCGGCATGCAATACATCAAAGAGAACATTTAGAGGATTCCAAAGGACGGTGCAAACGCTACTAGAGTGTTTTTTTTATCTCAGTAGCTGCTGATAAATATTGGTACAAAGTTTTACATTAATAGCCGAGGAGTCTGATCCTTATCACTGCCTCCTATGGGGCAATCTGCTTATTGGAATTGACGCAGAAGAACAATATAGCAGCGGTGACCTACAAAGCAGAACGTTTCACTAAAACTGTCAAGAGGAACAGCGCTCTTCCTTCTGTTTTGAGGTTATAACATTCCCCAGATGAGGACTCCAATAAGCTGCTGGCATTAAAACATGCGTTATTCATGACGAGTCCATTATGCAAGAGTCTGCCTGTGCAGAGAACGGCTTCAGGGCGTGGGGGGTTACGTAATCGCGAGACCAGGCTCTTCGGTCGTACCTGGTCCTTCCCGAACACATCTCCCTTGGCGATGCTGTACAGCAGGGAGTAGGCGATCTGGCCGGCAGCGCCTGTCACCACAACACGGATTGGTTTGACCTGTTGGGGAACAACAAACCGGTTTGGTTCATACATGTCATTGACCTAGATACACAACAGATGGAGGGAACAAAGCAGCAGTAACATGCATTCTACAGATAATACAAGCCTTTATCTGTGGCTCCTCCTACTTCAAACCAAACTCCCTTTAGAAAACCATGCAATAAAGAACGGCCTCGTATATTGACAAGAATAGGTTCGACAGTCAGTCTATTTTTAGACTTAATATTTAGCAGTTGATGTCACTCTGTAATTCGGCATGCATGACTGAAACTACAAATCAATTTTAAATCAGGTTTTATGATTGGGTCACACAACTTTCTCACGCTCCTGCAGTGCAAAATAATGAATGAAGTAGGGGGGGAAGAGTAAATACTATAAATGATGCAGAGGTTTTCATTGAAGGATGCATCCGGTACAGTCAGAAAATCTCCTCGCATCATATTCAAACTGGCTGAAATTTATCCAGCGAGCAAGAACTCCTTAATTTGGGAGATTTATGAATGGAGATTCAAACTCCCCGCAGCTGCCGCCATGATTGGCCTGAATAAAAGAATAAAGGCCGCTGATGTAACGTGACGCGGACGCCACGCGACAGCCTGCTTATTAAAATGGCAGATGCACGAAAGTCCAGCAGATAAGCAAGAATATAAATTTAAAAAAACCTGCACGCTTGGCTGCAGAACCTAACAGTGAATTTTCGTTTTTTTTTTATTATTCATTATTCAAAACATCATCTCTGAGCTGCGCGAGCAAAACTGCGCGTGACAGCGCTGTGTCCTTGGATGTTTAATTGTGAATTCGGCACAAAATATAACATACAATCCTCAGTAAATAACGTTTAGCATCAAATTAGATCGCTAGCTACATTTTGACTTCTCAATGACATCCGTAATTTAGCACACGTGTTAAATTATTGAGTTAACGCTTTGATAGAGGTCTCATATTATATACCATTACGTTTATACAATCACGCAATAAACAGACAATATTATATCTTACCATTTTTATCTAACGGGTGGAGCTGCGTTGGCTCTGCGGTGCCTGTTATCCCTGCTCAGAGTCGGACTAGACGGAAGGGTCACCTCTATCCGTGTATTGTAAAGTCAGGCGGTTAAACGGCTCGCTCCACACTTACGACGGGACTTGTAGTCTTTTTATGAATCCCAACAGGCTTTACGACCGATCCGAGTCCACAAAAAGAACACAATCTCCCGTGATGCACCGCACTCGTCTCACCGCGCCCACCTACTCCATATACGGAAGAGGATTTTCTGAAAAAAGGTTACTTTTTTTTAAACTGAGATTCTGGCGGCTGCGCCTTTAGCGACACCACGTGGCCGGTAGAGGGACTGCAGAAGCAGACCCCGCTTCAAGACTGTGATCTGTTAATGTTTTGTATTTAATGTCGCATTAACTGTAAATCCCTTAATGACACAAAATAAATACATAAAATACTACTGGAAACCCCTCAAAGGCAGTTGGAACCCCATCAAAATAGAAGAACAAAAAGGTCTATGAGGACTATGACCTTCAAGGATGCTCCTGATACCGCAGCTTCACGTAATGATCCTATAAGTGACTTAAAGGTCCCCTGAAATGGAAAGTGCTTTTTCCAAGCAAGCCGGTCTCAGTGCTGCTGTTTGCAGATTTTATGGCAAAATAAAATCTTAAACTTTGGGATATTTATAACAATTTCTTGCAAAGTCAATCTTATAAACAATATAGGGATTTGTCATTTCCTTCAATGGGAATAGATATTAAAATATATGAATATTTGTTATGAATATTTTTAAATAGTCAACCAATTTCTCAGACTTTTTTCTGGTGGCTTCCTGTGGGTCTGAATTTTAAACCTTCAAATTTCAAAATAAGAGTCCATTTGAATTAAACAACAGTTTATCCAGCCATGCAGATTGTGTGGTATTATTATATATATTACCACCCTAATATAAAATGGAGGTCATTTGGGTTTGTTTCCCAGGTTCTCAGGATCACAGGGTTTGTCTGTGGATTATTCTGGGTGCCTGATGGGGTCAAAGGTGAAAGTTCTGCTTGAGGTCAAGTTCACTCCCCAGACTACAGGAAGTCGCCGGGTTCAGTTGCCAGCCTGTTAAGTTGTTGTTCAGCCTGTTATCTGCGACCTCGTGGAAGTCGAGCTGTCTGATCTGCTGACATTTATAGAGCAGGCATCATCACCAGGGGTGGGAGAAGTACTCAGATGGGATCCTTTAGGTAAAAGTACAAGTACTACATTATACAAATACTCCCCTACAAGCACAAGTCCTGTAATAAAAACTTGAAAGGACATAAATATCTGACATTATTAGTGTCAATCAATTTGAACACTGACTAACTACCTATAGATGTCATCTAAAAGTACATTCTATGTCTCTGAAATGTAGTAAAGTAGAAGTAATAGTAAACGCGTTATGGTCTATTTTACTCTAAATGGGAACAAACACGTACTGGTTGTCTTATGTCATATTTGTGGTTTTGAAAAATCAATCCAATGTTGAGGTGCCGTAAACTTGCATTCTCTCTCCTGACCACCAGGGGGCGACTCCTCTGGTTGTATAGAAGCACATGCTTCATGTGTTAAAGCTGCATTCTCTCTACTGACCACCTGGGGTGACTCCTCTGGTTGTATAGAAGCACATGCTTCATGTGTTAAAGCTGCATTCTCTCTACTGACCACCTGGGGTGACTCCTCTGGTTGTATTGAAGTCTATGCTTCATGTGTTAAAGCTGCATTCTCTCTACTGACCACCACGGGGCGACTCCTCTGGTTGTATAGAAGTATATGCTTCATGATTTAAAGCTGCATACTCTGGTAATAACAAAGACCTGTCAATCACAGTAAGTCCCGCCCTAAAGCGTCCCCTGCTTTATGGTCTGTTTGACTCTAAATGACCATAATTTACTAGATGAACATCATGCTGTATTGAAGAAGACTTCAAACTAGAGATTGAGACATAAACTCATGTTTACAATGTTTAAATCAAGAGAGAAGTAGAGTCATTTTCTTATAGACTTCTATACAACCAGAGGAGTCACCACCTGATGGTCAGGAGAGAGAATGCAGCTTTAACACATGAAGCATATACTTCTATACAACCAGAGGAGTCGCCCCCTAAGTGAATGTATACTTTTGCTGCCTAAAAAGAGCTCAGCATATAAAGTGAAGGTGGTGGATGTTCTTTCAGAGAGGGGAGGTTTTAGATTACAACCAGAGGTCTGTCCATCCTTCAGCCTATCAAGGACACCGGCAGCCATGTTGGATCTGTGCTGCAGTTTGCAAGGTTCAGTTTCCGTGAAGCCGCCTGCAGTGAAAACAGGCTGCGGTTCTGGGCCGCTGCAGGAACTGACCGAGGTGCTGATAATCTGCAGCGGGAGCTGCTGCATGAAGGCTGCGGCAAAACAGGAAGCGCAGCCGGATCCCCCAGTCACTACGCCTTCAAAATAAAAGTGTGAAGATTGTTGCTTATGCTGTGTATATGAACTTCTTGGAGAAACAACCCATTGACATTGGTACTTTGTTTCATATAGTTTTCTCACTGTTTTCTGTGCTTTTTAACCTAAAGGCAGCTTTTTTGAATTGTTGCATTTCTTGAGCAATCTTTGAGAGAGCAATTTTGTTGAAGATAGATCAATCTTATCTGTTTTATCTCATTTGATCTTGTCTCTATTTGTCTATTTTAAAATGATGTTATATTTCATTCTATTGTTGTGAATTTACTCCTGTGGAATGATGAATGTTCTCCCACAACAACATTATTTACAAGCTATTACTTTGAAATAATTGTAAAAGAGTGAAACTGTACATGTGGACATGTGGGAGTTTTAAAGTTTTAACTACAGCAGAGTACAAACACTTTGGTTTTGCTGAATGCACATGAAACTGAATCCTACCATGCATATTCTTTGTCATATTTGCACACATATATGTTCATGTATTTGTACATATACGTCACGATATATATATATCGTGACGTATATGTACAAATACATGATATATATATATATATATATATATATATATATATATATATATATATATATATATATATATATATATATATATATATATATATATATATCAGGGAGTGAACATGATATTGATCCAACAGGTTTTATATTTACCCTTGCAAAACTATTCTGGGTTTCATTATGTTGTTTTCTGGGCTCACCAGATAATAACATTGTAATATTATACACACACCGCTTCTACATTACAAATGTGTTAAGCTTCTTTTGTAGGACTAGCTGCAGCATATTTTATTTTTATTTGTATTAGTATTATTATTGTATATATCTTTCATCCCTGCTGTTTTTATATCTTATCTTATTTTTGTGTCTGTAAATTGCTGCTACTCAACACCAAATTTCCCTTTGGGGATTAATAAAGTATGTATTCATTCATTCATTTGTTATTTAGGGGAATGGACGTTCCATGGCATCATACTTTCTTTATTTTTTGAATTGTGAGATACTTTTAGGATAAATTGCAAGTTCAAAAGTGGAAATGATAAGTGGGTCAGACAGTTATTATAGAATTTAGTAGAGTTTTGAGATATAAAGTAAATATTTAGTCTTTTTAACTCAAAATTCTGACTGTAAAAGTTATTATTTTACATACCATTCTTACTTTTATCACTCCTAACATTTTAAGAAAATGTTCCTTTTCCTAGGATTAATGAACCATTGTTTCTTTATTACTTTAATTGGAGTTATTTGCATTTCAAGTTCTCAGTTTCAACACTTGTTTCATTAATTCTGCCACATTACAAAATTCACACTAAAGTGGGCTTTTATTTTGAAAGGCTTGGCCGGATGTCCCGCTGTTCACTCCGGTGGGCTTCACTGTGGCGCTTTGCCAACTTCGCCAGGTGAAGACGACTCTCGCTGAATTAATGATGACGGCGGGTCAGAAAAAGACGCAACCCGCCGGGTTCCTTCACCTTCACGGAGGTGTTTACTTTCCGGCGGCCATTTTCACACCCGAAGTCCAACGGTGCAAAACGCCGCGGGTGTTTCTCCTCGTTAAAGTCAACTGTTCAATAAAAACGATGACGGAAAACGCCGAACGTTACCGAACGCGGTTCGTAAAGGTCAACCACGAGCTCCGGTACGCGTCTTTCGTGGTGCGTTCACGGACGCGCGGTCAGCTCCGTCCTCGAGCCCCAACTGTCAAAACGGCTGCTTTTTAACTCACCTGCGAGGACACCGCCTGCACCATCAGGTACATGGAGGTCAGCATCGTCATCATGGTGCTCGGCTCGTGTCGTTCACGGACAACTAGACGTCCTCTGGAGCAGAAATGGCGGCTCGACCCGACTCTCGGTACCGAGAGAGAGAGAGAGAGAGAGAGAGAGAGAGAGAGAGAGAGAGAGAGGTGTCTCGGGACTCCCTCACTACCTGCTCACACACACACACACACACACACACACACACACACACACACTGCAGTCTAGTCCCTTAATACGATTTTCAGGACGTAAATAGCCGCGGACCGGACTGCTAAAGCTTTTCACTGTAAATAAATAATACTGAAGGAGGCTGAAATACTGTAAACAAAAAAAACCAACAACAACAAAAAGCAAGGGAGTTTGGTATTTAGGAGTCAGTGACGTCACTGCAGGGGAAAGGGACCTTATGGCTGATCCAAAAAAAACACACAAAAACAGCATGTTTCAGGGTCACAAGAGGACAGCGAGGACTCAGCGGTTACTGGTTTGTGAGGAGCAGCCACTGGTCTGTGAGGAGCAGCCACTGGTTTGTGAGGAGCAGCCACTGGTTTGTGAGGAGCAGCCACTGGTTTGTGAGAAGCAGCCACTGGTCTGTGAGGAGCAGCCACTGGTTTGTGAGAAGCAGCCACTGGTCTGTGAGGAGCAGCCACTGGTTTGTGAGGAGCAGCCACTGGTCTGTGAGGAGCAGCCACTGGTTTGTGAGGAGCAGCCACTGGTTTGTGAGGAGCAGCCACTGGTTTGTGACAGCGTCACAGATCAAAAGCTCAGATTCCTCTCTGTGTTTATTTTTAGCTCAGTCGGCGCTTCAGGGCACTGCAACCACTTCTGATGATTACTTTCATTATCCATTAATCTCCAGGAAAAAAAAACTCATAGATATTTTTGTCTTCAAAGAAATACAGTTATGATCTAATACACTCAAATATACCTCAAACATTCTGTTGACTATAACATGAGACCAGTGGTGGATTGTACATCTACTCAAGAGCGTCAAATATGAGGGACTTTATTGAGTATTTACATTTTATGTAACTAAATACTTTAACTTCACTTCATCTCAGAGGCAAATATTGTCCTATTTACTCCATAACATAACATTAATCTCACAACCTGAATTATTTTTGCTCCTTTTTGTATCTTTAAGTGTTGTTTGTGTTTAACTTCAAGGATGAAGTGTTCCTTTTTATGTTGATATGGTGACATCATATTTAGGGCTTTTTTTATTAATAGAAAGTATGATATCTAATAATGTCTGTGTCATATGAGGTCGTGTCTGAGCCACTGAGGTCAAATGGAGGTAATATACAGGCCACTGAGTTAATCTCCAGACATAAGTCTCTTAAGTCAAACACAAAGATCACAAAGGTCCTGACCAGGTCCCTGAGGTCAAATAGATGCAACTGCCATGTGTTGAATGCATTGTATAAGAATGCTCCTCAAACCTGATATTATTATTGTCATATTCCACATGTCTTAATAAAAAAAAATGCTACATTTGGAACAAAACGGAATTCAGAATATCAAATCAGAATATGTTGTCAAATACGATTGAAATACAAGTCACTGACGTCAAATATAAGTCACTGAGGTCATGTGAAGGTCATGTCCAAGTCATTGAGGTGCCAGTTCATGTGGTCAGGTGTGCAGTAGCCGTGCACATGAGCTGTGTTTACTCTGTGGACTGATCCATGTGGTGTTTATTGTGTCATTACCGGCCTGCAGGACGATGAGGACGGGACAATGCAGGCGGGGTGCTGAGTGAAGGGGACCCGGGCCCGTTCTGTGAAGTCTACACGGATGAAGGAGTCACGGCGCCGCATGTCTGGTGCAGTCAGAGGCCCCGGGGCCACGTGGGCTTCAGGGTCAGCCCGGTGCTACGAGGTGTGCTGGTGATGCTGGTTCAGTGTCTGGAGGAGGTGAGGAAGCAAAACAAGTCTCCCTAAGCGGAATATTCCATTTGTATTTTTTTATTTTGACAAGTTATGGAACATCTTTAACATGTTCTCAAACATAAAAGTAAGATATATATATATATATATATAAGTATACTTTTTGTATATTTGCAGATAGTATACTTGACATATACAATTAAAGAAGTGTACTAAATATACTGTAAAATAAGTGTACTTTCAGCAAATATATAAAAAGTATACTTTTTGTATATTTACAGAAAGTACACTTCTTTGATAGTATACTTGAAATATGCTATCAAAGAAGTGTACTTTCTGCAAATATTTATACATATAAATATACTTTTTGTATATTGTACAGAAAGTACACTTCTTTGATAGTATATTTTAAATATACTATTGAAAATGTAAGTATATTTTAAATATACAAAAGTATACTTTTTTCCCGCCTGGGTATGTATATATTTGCCTGACAAAGTAAAAGAGGAACAAGAAAAGAAAGATTCATGTGTGTATTTGACCTTTGACCTCATACATTGATTTGTAAAGATGTATAATAAATATGTCAGTTGTAAAAGCCGAATACCACAGTGTAAGTAGAAATCCTGCTTTTAAAAGACTCAATAAGTAAACATGTGCACAGTAAGTATTATCAGCTAAATGTACCTCAAGTATTAAAAGTAAAAGCATTGGTTTTACAGAAAATCTTCCGGTGTCTGATATTAAATTGATGCATCGACGTTAAAGCAGCATCTAACTGTTGTCGCTGCTTTGAACTATCTCTTTGTTTAAATGAGTCTATCTGAGTCGGTCAGACATTTATTTTTAGTGGAACTGAGAAAAACTCAAAAACACGAGACATCCCAAGACATATTTTTTCTTGTAAGAGGCGACGAGCTTAATCTTCAATAATGTGTTGTATTTTTAACTCATGTTTTAATGTAGAGTTTGAATCTGAAAAGTAACCAAAGCTCAAATAAATGCAACGCAGTAAAAACTACTACATGTCCTCCTTTTGTATTTGGAGTATAAGTGTAATAATTAGACGTATAAGAACAAATACCTTACATCCACCCCGGTATTATTCTTGTTGTCCGTGTCCCTCCTGGCGGCGGCCAGCAGAGGGCGCTGCACACACGAGGAATGTCATTTTGGAAACGAGGCAACTCTCTGCACGTTTGAGGGTTTGTGTCGGCCAAATGTTCACAAAAGGGTTAGTTCCCATCAGCTCAATGACTTTCTTCCTGATGTGGAACTAGTTTCAGCTTCAGAGTCAAACACTTCTGTAAATAACAACAAGAAAGATTTATATTGACTTTATTAACCCGAGGGGAATGGTGGTGCAACAAAAATGCACACAATGCCAGAAATGTAAGCAGGTTAAGTGTGATCAAAATAAACAGGATAACGGGTG